>NW_021834933.1:0-43866 GCF_006345805.1 Octopus sinensis | reverse complement strand
CGAATAGATGGCTTTGTTAACTTGTAGTGTAAATAACAGTTTCATTCAAATTATAAAGATTTGAATTATTTCAAATTGCCGCATGGTTTTAGTGAAGCTTTTTTTGCAAGAAATAGAACAAATTGAAGTTTATATTAATTCTGATCGCGATCCAACATCTTTTAAAGATGTCGACAAGAAAAAAAGATACAGACTAAGAAAAGAACATAATATAAATCACTTTGGACGAAATCGTCTATTCGACAAACTTCGTAATCGTTATTACGATGTTACCCGATCCGAAGTTGCTCAGATTGTGTCAAAATGTTCATTTTGTCAGGTATTTTTTTTTGATCTATATTTGTCAGTCAAAGAAATTGATGGCGACAAAGCCTTAAATAATTCCTATAATCGCTAAGAGACCTCGTGACAGATACATCGCTGATTTGGCGACATATAATATAAGATTCAAATATTACAAAAGTATAAATAAGTAAAAAAGGAGATTCTTGCTATACAATCCTTGCTATAAGATATATTGGAGGTGTGATCTTAAGTGGAGATTCTCGGATAACTGTACCATTTAGAAATCATGTGCAATTCATTGATAACGTTCCTAAAGTTTTTCAAATCACGAGCCGACCGTGACATATAAGATTCAAATATCACAAAAGTATAAATAAGTAAAAAAGGAGATTAAAAGAAATAAATCGAAAAATATCACAAAAAGTATAAATAAGTAAAAAAAGGACTTTTTGTGAAAAAAGTAAAAAAGGAGAATAAGGAACAAACTCAAAAAATATCACAAAAAGTATAAATAGTAAAAAAAGAGATTAAAGGAATAAAATCGAAAAATATCACAAAAAATATAAATAGAAAAAAGTAAAAAAGGAGCTTGACGGTAGACGCTAACTCGGAGTACTTACTGCACGTCACTCAGAAAAGGAAAAAGGCCGTTGCGGCCCTTCGCTTCCTGAGGGGTATGCATTTGGCCCCTGACACTTTTCTGTTTGTCTTCGCGCGACGATTCTCCCAAGTCTCTGTATGGGATGGAGGCGTGGCACTATTCAAACCAATTCGAAAAAATTTTAAAAAAGTATGAGAAGATCCGACGCTATGCGTTAAAGCTAGCGTACAGATTGGATCTACGCGCGCCGCCTACCCAGCTGGGCAGAGGGGAAATTTCCACTAATCAAGAATGTCATCCTCGATTCCATCCGAATCTTTCGTCGGAGGTCTCAGGTGTCCGATCTTTTTTGTGGATCGTGGTCCGAAACTCAATCAGAGAGTGACTCTAATCAAAGGCCGGCTCGTATACTCTCTTAGGACGAATCTCGGTAGAGCTCGACTGTCCTTGCAGTCGTCTCGTTTAACCTCGTCCAACCTTTTCACTAAGTCTCTGATTTGCTTACAATAAAACTTCCATTCCATTTCCATTCCATTCCAGGAGATTAAAGGAACAAACTCAAAAAATATCACAAAAAGTATAAATAAGTAAAAAAAGGAGATTAAAGGAATAAAATCGAAAAATATCACAAAAAATATAAATAGAAAAGTAAAAAAAGAGATTAAAGGAACAAACTCAAAAAATATCACAAAAAGTATAAATAAGTAAAAAAAGAGATTAAAGGAATAAAATCGAAAAATATCACAAAAAATAAATAGAAATAAGAAAAAAGGATATTAAAGGCACAACACTCGAAAAATATCACAAAAAGTATAAATAAGCAGAAAAAAAAGGAGATTAAAGAAATAAATCGAAAAATATCACAAAAATGATGAACTTTCAGATAATTAAATCATTAAAAGAAAATACATCTTGAATTATTCCTTCTGAATCCAATTAAGATAAAAAAATAAAGTGTAGCAAAAAATTAAGAGAGCACCACAAAGTAAATCAACAGCGTGCTCACAAGAGGCTTAATTTATTAGGTTTTAGGTTTACCATTTTAAAATTAAGATAATTAATAATAATTAATGAAAAAAATTTATTTTTATTACAAAACAGTTTTGAATGTCAGTAATTTTCACTTTTCAGAGATTATTGAAAAAGGCTTATTTAAAATCAATTAATCTTGGCTATAGCAATTGGAAGCTACTTCCGCCACTTGACTGCTAAATTGGCAGCGAAGAGTGTATGCCTCCGCCTCAGCTCAGAATTTGCTCTTTACCAACTCGGGGTGGGGATCGCCAACGGTTGCGAGTCCGACATCGCCAATTTATTTTTTGTATATCAATCCTCCCTGGTGACATAACTACCGAATTAGCAGTTATTTTGTTTTTTGCGGTGCAAGTGATTTCAATCTTCATTGCTATTTCGAATTTGGTTGGAGCGATTTATGGTTTTATGCTTAAAAAGTTGAATATTTATATCATTTAATCTAAAAAAAATATTGTTGTCACCACGCCTCGGAAAATAAGTGCAAAGTAACATATATTAGCAATAAAGTTAAACTCTGAAAAGAACGCGTGATTATTAGTTATTCAATTTCCGTTTTCGTAATTTTTAGTATTTTTTTACATCAACCTCACCCTCTTAGGGCCCACTGATGGGCAGATTCATGTCAACGCGCTGTCTAGATTCAGGGGCTATCTCTTGAATAGGCATCGATAACCTGTGCCTTGTCTCGGCTTGCATGCTTTCTAAGGTCTTCCGCAACACCAGTGTCTGGATGTATGCCTTCACCCTGTCCTCCATGCCAAGCACCGCCAGATGATTTTTGAAGAATTCTGACATTATTCCGTCTCAGGTCATGACGACAGGAAGGATCTTTACTTTCGTCCGGTGGATCGCTCCCAGTCCGTTCGCCACCAAATCGTACTCCCACTTCGACCTGCTCAAGACAAATTTTTGAGGTAGTCTCAACTTCAATAAGAGTAATTGTGTTGCTCGATTTGTCATGAAAAAATATGTCTGGCTTGTTATTCTGGTTAGAATTATCAGTCGGTAGGTTTTTATCGATTCGAATTTATACAAATTCATTGGTGGTAACAGATTGGACTGAACATTCAAAATTTAAGAAATAAAATAAGCCGGTTCTTCAGCCTGGGCGAATTTTTGAAAAAAACTTTTTAAACGTATGTTTTTGCAGAATATTCCTATTTTGTTGTCATTATAAATATCTTCAGGTTCATATTTTTCCAATTTTGTGCAAATCACTAAATAAAACAATTGATTTCATCTTCAAGGTTTACGTCAGTCATATAAGACTATCCGTGAAAAGTTCTTAACTTTATATTGCTCCGTTTCTTGGATTTATAAAGCCACCCCTTGCTAACCCTTAAAATCAATGAATCCGTGTGGATCGGCAATTTTTTTCGCTTTCAAAAAAATAGAATTGTCGTCAATGAATCAGCCACAAAGTTTGATCTGTTCCATCAATGTCATAACTTCTGTATTAATGGTTGAATATGTTAAAATGAATGGGAGTTTTTTGCTTGAGAAAAAAGAATCACTATCAAGTATTTTTTCTCAATCCTGAGATCATTGACTGATCTTTGTTAAATTTTTTTCTTAAAATTGAAGAAAAAACAGAGGCTATATGTTCTATTGTTATATGTATGTTATCATCAATGTAGGCTATTATGTGTCTTTTATCATTATACGTCAGTCTGATACACTTTCGCATGTTAAATAAAGCGCCGTCAAGATTATTTCATATTAAAAGATACTTTAACTAAAAAATTTTTAACATTGGAAAATAGCGGTGAGATTTAGAATTTGGCAAGCAATGGAGGTTTTTTTAGAAATTTTTAATTTTTTGAAAAAAGGTGGAGAGCAATAGAGATTTGACCTCTACATTGAAAAGTTGTCTATTTAAGTAAGAACTTGGATCTAAATACAGTCTTGACGAAAACACTGGAGAGTATGATGGTTGAACCAAGAATATAATCAAAATCCCTGAAAAAGAGATAAACCAGCCGAAAGTTTCATAATTGACGCAAATCATTTGTATGAAGACAACATGGAAAGTGAGAAAAAAATCGTAACTGACTGAAAATAAAGTATTAGTTTTGTTTATTTCTTCCTCTTAAAGAAGACTAATTTTCTCCCAATAACTAGCAGATTAATACGTTTGGAATAAATTATTTTGGTTTAAGAACTCAATTTCCTTTTTGACACGGGACATCTAGAGGGCCTCTGAAGGCTCCAAGCTAACTTGGATCGGCTAAACCTATGGCTGACGGACAACAGACTCGTGGTAACCCGGCGAAATCCGCTACGTCACTTTTTACTTCCGTCATAGATTGGGAAGGACTTCAGTCGACTTTAAGCTGAACAACGTGTCCGTACCCTTCTATAGGTGTCAGACGGTCCTAGAGATAACCCTCGACATGCATTTCTGCTTCTCTCGCACGCAGACAAACCTCCTTCGGAAATAAGAAAAAATTTAAAATCCTCAGAACTTTATTCGGCCTTATAAAAAACGGGTCACACCCGGTACTGACGAATATTTACCGCCAATACTTCGAACCATCAATTGCCTACGCACAATGCTTCATCAACATATATAGACTGCACACAGTTTTTAAATTGAGACCTCTCTCGTATTCCTCCAACATTCCAGAGATTTTAGCAGCTTTACGAACGTTAGCAATGTTTAGGGTGTTGACACTTTGTAATTGACATATTTTATGCACATCGTTCCAAAATTCATCAGGAATCCATCTGTTCAAATTTATTAATTCAATATTGTGCTACACTTCCGTGCTGTATGGTATGTTTGAGACATCGAATTTCATTAATCGGGAAGTATTCCAAGTTTTACTGTCAAAGTTCAACACAACTAATTCAAGTGTTCTCAAAATAGTTTCAAAGCTTTCTCTAATTACTCCGTCACCTAAATAGCATAGGTTACCTTCAATACTATTCCTTCAGGAACATGGTGATGAATCTAATCCTATATAAACAGTACAAATCCATTTTTTTATGTGGAACTATATTTACAGATGCATGTCGAGGGACAGTGGGCCCAAAAAGTCATGGCATCACTTAATAAATTTTAGTATTTTACCTTTTTCCCCATAAAATATGAAGTATTTTGACTTTTAATTATTTTTTTGAAAATTAAAAAGATTCTGATTTAGAAAATAATTTTAAATCCTTAAAATATTGATATTTGACAAAGAAAAAAGCAACTTTTTTTAATTTTTAGCGTTATTGAAGGGTCAAAAAGTGTTGGCACTTTTATATCTACAGTTTTAGTTTAAGTGCATATGATAAGAGAATGTACATCCTATATATGTCTTTGCTGAACAAATTGAACTTAATAAAGGTTTAGTTTATTAAAATCAAGTCAAAATATATTTAAAGGATAAATTAATCAATAATAATTTTAATTTGGGGAAAAGAAACCGACCGAACCACTTGACGAATTTTTAATTTGGTGAAATTCGGTCTCAGCACAGTGATGTAAACCGACCGACCAAATTCCCAGGACAGTATTTACGTAGAAGAATAAATTAACAAACTAACTGAATATTTTAAACTCAAAAAACATAATTCAGTTTTTTACGTAAGAAAAAATATCAACAAATATCCAACAAGAAACATTTAAAATATCAAACATTTTAGTAAAAAAATAATATTATTTATGTACATTTTTATAATGTTCATTCATTTTTTGCTATCAATTAGTAGAATGAATTCTACTTTAGAAGAAAAAGTCAAAGAGCACCCATCTCCAAATTTACAAGGAAAAGTGACCCCTTTATGTACTCTATTTATATGGCTTTGAAGATTGGACTTTGTTGTGTATTTTTTTAAGCAGAGGGGAAATTCGCAAGTAAAAACGTTTAGTTTTTTATTCGTATTGCACAATAAAGACATATTTTGATTGTGTGAGTGTAATGATCGTTTTGATGGAAAAGACGTACCACAATGACCACAAATAAATTCTGTTAAAAATATTATTAATTTAATATATTAAAATTAAATTTGAAATTTAAAATGCAAATAGTATTTAAATATACCATTCTGTTTATGTTGACGTTTGTGGACACAAAATTGTTTCTGATAAATATTATCCCTCACATGTTTCCTGGTGTGACAAAAAAGTTGTCTTTTATTTGAAAATGTGGCATCACATTGATTAAAATTACATTTCAAGCTCAAATTTGAATGAAATCTATTTTTGTGTCGAGATAAGGTTTGTTTAGACACAAAAGTGGCATTACAATCCTCGAATGGACAACTTTAAATTTTAAAAATGCTAATAAACTTTAATTTTGTTGTTTCTTGTGGTTTGGTGGGATGACTGATGGATTGATGTCTTAATAAATTTGTTGCGTGTATATGCTTTGTTACACCAGTCAATGTTGCAGATATATGGTCTCTATTAATATTTGTTATAATTAGTGATTACTTCGTCTAAATGTGTTCGAATGTGTGCTTCTAATTTGTATGGACGAGTAAATGACTTGTCACATGATTTAAACGTGCAAGGATGCATTTTATTATTGTTTTTTTTAAAATTATTAATATTTTTAATTTAATAAATAATTTGTTTGTATTACCTATAATATTGAAAAAGTATATTATAAATGAATAAATTTGGATCGGCTATCGTTTAACCTCATCCGAGACTACCCAAATCACCCAATTTACAAAATACCAAAAGCCCTTCAATTTTAATCATTTCTGGGTAAAGTGCTCTCTCAACTGCTTCAAACATAATACAAATTGATATCAGATCAAGAAATATGTTATTCATAAGTCTTGAAACTTACTATAGTGAGAATGTGAAATCAGTCGGATACAAAGACAAGAAGTCATTCCACGTTCCATATGCCAAATCAACTACAGTAGAAGACAGATTTACTAACAAAAATAAGACAATACAACGATATTTGGGGTCAGAACAAATATTTTTAACCATTGAGCTGATAAAGTGATACTTTGAAGTATATATGTGGTCACCATTACTCGTAATCCACAACAATACTATTAAAATACATTTTAAAGTAATAGCACATATAATTACAACTAAATCAACGTATTTCAAAATGAGAATTTTCACCAAAATCGAGAAATGCGACAGAAATACAACTTGTAAGTGATTTTGCTAGAAATTAATTTTTGGAAATTTATCAATCATATTAATGTTAATGGAGGGGATATTAAAAAATTTATACATAACAGGACTGTGAGAAATCACAATTAAAACACCATCCAGTCAAAAAGCAACCTACTGCAGGATCAGGACGCCAATTCGGAATTTTAAATGAAGAAGGTCATTTTACAGAAAACAGTGTATCTTTAGTGATTGACATGTATTTTTAGATTATTGTTGTATTCTCAGAAAAGCCAAGTTTTTCGGGAAATGAAGGAGTACGTCTTATAACTAGGGCAACCAAAAGTCAATAAAGTCAACTCAACAATAAATAATTATTCTATAAGTTATAACAGATTTTACTAATTAAAAAATTATAATTCAGGATCGCTTTCGACCAAGCAAATATTTTCTGTGTTTTTGAACGGTCCAAGTACCGTTTGGCACTAAATTTTGAAATGAGCAAAAAATCGACCGTAAAAAATTCGTCTAATTTTATCTGAACTTTCTTAATGAAAATTTGTAATATTACGTGCAGGTTATATAAAGGTGTATTTTCTTTGATAATTTTTTAAGATTATTTAATCCTGGGATAGTCCGACCTCCTATTTAGGACATCTTCAAGTTTTTGGGGACACACAAACTTTTTTATGGAAATTTTAAAAATCCATTAAAATCTTAATTAGAAAAAATTAATATTAATTGTTTTTTTTAGGTTTGGAGATCCAAATTGAGAGATTTTTGAGCGCAAAGTAATATATTTCGAACAATTTTTAACCTATGGACAATCACTTCAGAGTTGTTTTGTTTGTCGACAATAATTATAGAATTTATTTAAACTTTTTTGTGATGGTTATCAATTACGAAACAAAATTAATAATTGTCAAATTGATAAAAGAAACAAATTATCTCAAATACCAATAATTAAAAAAATACAATATCATTAAAGGTATGATTTCGCGAGTAAAAAACAATTTTGATCTTTTTTGAGCAAGGAAATGTAAACACGGATTAAAATCTTATGCTCTATTGCAAGAAATGATCATATTTTGAAATACATTGCCCGAAAACAAAATTTTGATTTGCAATAAATCGACTTTCTCCTCTAAAAAATTATAACTTAATATTTTAAACTGCTAAAAGAATTTTACGATTTTTAACTTTATTTTATAAAAAAGTACGAAGTATAAGGAAAACTGGGGATAAAATAATTATTTTCTAAATATTTAAAAATCTCTGTTTTTTAAAACCCCTATTTTGAGTGTTCGAGTTTCAAGTGTTCTCGACGTGTTCGTGTTTGTTATATCTGTATTTTTCAGTATAACAAAATTTTAGTATTTTGCCGAGATACAATACATACCGTCCTTTTATAAACATTACATACAAAATTTAAATTGCAAGGTTTATAATGTGCTCTCGAATTGGTGAATCCTGTCGTATTCATGTCGATGTATTGCTTAGAACACTTGGAGGCAAAAATACTTGGCTAATACTAGAGTATATCCATATCTATTTCATAGCCTAGTATTAATTATGAGTGACAAATGTTTTCCGTAACAATCACGGTGTCCACTGTGGGAGCAACAAGCATGAATATTATTTATTTAAGCATGCAACGATGTCTCTCAAAATGATATGGACGACGTGATGTGCTGAGATAGCAAAAAATGAAACAAATATAAATTTTTTTTTACTACTAATATTCACTCCTGTACTTAAATAAGCTCATTTCAATTATTGCATTTTTGCTCGTTTAATTCAGGGGTCCTGATCCGAACAAAAAAGCTAATCTGTGAGGAAAAACATAACCAAAAATCCTTGCAATCAACCAACACTGCACCTCTATTTGCACATCAAATGAGAAGACTAATGACAAGGAGGAAAGTGTCAGTATGTCAAGAGCCCTCTTGAAGTCACAAAAATAAACTCACTTCGTCATCTTCCTTCATTAGGAACTGATACATGCACACTAACCGATCATAGCAATTTTTTTTAAAAAATTCAAGTGACTTTAAAAAACCAAAAAAAGATTATTTCAAATCAAAAACTTAATGTTAATAAGCTTTGGCCAAGTTCCTCGCAATTTTCGTCATGTTTTGAATCATTATTTGTAATTTTAAATTCTGACTTTGTAATTATTTTGAGCGTAGGTTTATCAAACCCAATAGTTTCATCTATAAGTGTAAGATATCCAAACTCTTTAACAATCTATTGGAATTTAACATAATTTGAAACATTGGAGATTACTAATCTGTCATGTCTGGACGGATATACATCAAATATGTATTCTCCTCTTTTACAGGCCACAGAGATGGCCAACAAACGAATTTCTTCGTGGAGTGTTGAATAGACTGACCAAGGTGAACAAGGATCGAATTCTTTTTATAAATATTACAAAATAACCCATTTCAAAAAAATCTAATGGACTTAGTCGAACGTCAGCAAATTTTGGTATAACCATTTTGTAACAATGTTGGCGGGAAAATGTATTGGTGTCTATAACAAGAATCAAAAGTCGTCGTGCTCTGGTTAGTGCCACATTAATTCTTCTAAAATCTGACAAAAAACCAACTAAATCTAGAAAATATATTATATATATAACCACGAGTATTGGACCTGACAAATGAAAGAATTATGGCTTCCTTTTCCCGTCCTTGGAAGGAATCGACGCTGTTTACTTCGAGTTTTTTGAATTTTGACAAATTTTTGACAATTTCTCCAACTTGTCCAGAGTAGAAAGAGATAACCCCTATATCTTTCTGTTTAACCCCTGCTTTGAGCAGTCTGTGAACAGATTCTACCACAATATCAACCTCGCCTGTAAAAATATTTTAAAAATAAAAACCAGGATTAAATTTTGATGCACGATTTATTTTTTCCTCATAAAATGAAAAATCGGCAGTGTCAATCACAACGAGGGCAGCTGAGGTGAGCAGAGTACGTTGGACCTTTTTAAGGTCACTGAAAACTCAAAAAATGTCTTTTTATACGTAAGAAGATGAGATTTAACAGATATGTCTGGAATTAGTTTATCGTCGTAGAATTCGGTAGAAGGAAATGACATTATTTTTAAATGCATTCTGTACTGAATAGTCAACATCTTTACACACTCGGGATATAGTTTAGCCACTCTTTCCATTATGGAAACTCCAAAACCCTCCATTTCTGCTCTACAAAAATATATTTATTATTACTCTAGGGAAAGCACTGTTGGCGGCAATTGATTACAATCTCCAGCCATTACACATTTGTTTGTCAAAGGAAGTCCCAACCAACATATTGCTTCCAATGCCTACTTGTTTGAAATAAAACAACTTGGCTGCACTCGTCGATTATGAACAAATCAAATTTATATGTAGGCTTTTCGTTTTTTCTGAAAATAATCTTTTTTAACCTTCCCACTCCTGCCAATGTAGTAAAGACTACATGAGAAGAAAGGACAATTTTTGTAATTTCTCTATTTTTGATTTCCATGTAGTTTTTTAGTAATTGATCAGTCCTTTTCTGATCTTTGATGATCTGCTATATTTTTTAATATAAGAGAACTTGAGGTTTATTCAATAAAGTTTCAATTTTTTTTAATTCAGGATAACAGTCACTTTCTTTTAGTCGGGAAGCATCAGAATTTATAAGTCCGACTTTCAACATTTTTGCTTCATTTCCAATCCTAACAAATGATCTTTCGGGCATTTTAAGGGCACTGAAGCCCCCAACTAGATTGTCTACAGCAATATTAGAAGGTGCAGTTACGAGAATCTAAAATATAATCAAAAACTAAAAAAACTCGGCTATTTTTGTCTTTTAGTGATTGTTGAATTATTTCAAGTATTACACTTGACTTTCCGGTCCCCGGTGGGCCTTGGATTATATTAAGATTGGACTGAGAGATCACACAGTCCACAGCCTCTTTTTGACCAATATTTAAATTTTTATTAAAAAATGAAGTTTTGAATTAATCGTGGATTTTGGGTTTATTTGTGTTTCTTCCTTTGGAGTTGGAAAAAACATTTTTGCGAATATACAAGATGATTCAAGTAATTCTTTCAAAGCGCTAATTTATTACTTTAATGTGAAACTTTTCCATTAGCTCATAAACTTTATATTTGGAATTCTGATTAGTTTATATGGTTGTTTTGACGCAGATTTTTTCATGCAAAAATAGATCCAATAGGCCCAAAAAAATGAATTAGATTTTCCAATACCCCAAAATACTGTTTCTGCAATTTTAACATTTTTGGCCTCAGTTGATAAAAATACATGAAATATATCGCCTGTTTTAATTGTCAAAATCAACCCTTTTTTAAATTAATATCACAAATTTTCGGTAAGACTTTTTTGTCGAAAATTGAAGTATTATTCGATCGGTAATAGCTCTAGTTTTGTTTAAGAAGTACACATTCTCAATGCACTGTTCTTTGACATTAGAAATGTTATCCCGTCTAAATGTTAGTCTTATTTTTGCTTTTCAACTTTAATGCTGCTATTTTCTCGAACTGTACAAGTTTTATTTGTGTCTCGACAAACTTTTCAATTGTAATCTCCTCCATTAATTTTATCTAAAATAATTACTTCTAAGAAATTAAATATTAATATACTAGAAAATATAAAAAACTAAGCAAAAATTAATTTAATTTTAAGAGAGATAAACGTTTAAAAAGCAACAAACATACTCTTACGTATAAATTCATTATACATAAAATGCTTCTATATATGTGAATATTTCACGTTATTAACAATAATGAAAATTATCAAAGTTTAAAACGTCAATATTTACATAAAATAAATTAACGAGGTCAAAAATTTATTCAACTTTCTCTGATCGTGTAAATATCAGAATTATATGCTAATACCAATACGCCAAATATAAAAAATATTTTTTTTCTCTCAGAGATCGGTTTAATCATCTCGAGGAGGAGTCACGACAGTCGTGAAACGAGCTGGCTTTTTCAGCGGATATCGTTCGCGATATTACGTGGAAATTGCCTGTCCATCCGCTCGGCGACTCATCTAAATTAGTTAACTTCTCTATTTTACTTGTTATCTTAAACAAATTTTTTCAAATAAAAAAATAAAAAATATTAAAAAGGGAATTTTTAAATTTTCAGAAAAATAGAATTAATTCAGAAAATTATTAAACAAATAAAAAATTTATTAACAAATTATTTTAAATAATAATTAATTAAAAAAAAAAACAATTAATTAACAAAAAAAGACAAAAAAATTAATTAACATATATTTTATTTGATGTCTAATCTTGTGAGTCATTTATTAGCCATAATTCTACATACGCAAGTTCAGTTCAATAAGCCAGATATCTTTATCTATTACAGATTGAAGAATGAGATTAATTGGGGAATCTGGCAAGCAGAAGGAAAAACGATCATCGAGAACGGACATGGCTTTTCCAACGCATATCAATAGCCATCTTGCGTGGAATTGCCATTCCATCTTGTCCTCTGCCGATAATTAGTTGCACAAAAATAATATAACCTTTGTTCGCTAACGTGATTATGAACACATTTTCCAACGAAACTTAAAATAACTTTTATTAATACTTTGATGTCTAATTAAGAATGACTATATAAGAAAACTCTGTCAAAAGTACAAAATTGTTCAAATTCATGGACGACCCAACAATCCCCAGAGTCAGGGCATAGTTGAAAGATTTAATTAGACAATCACAAAAAGTTTATCCAAATTGATGCCTTCGGATGATAAAAAAAGTCGATATAACACATTCGGATGATAACAATCTCGAAAGTTGGCTCTCGTTAAATCGACTATCAACGAGTCCTGAAAAATCGGTCACCACGCTTATGACTCCAGCAAGGAAGCTTGGGAAAATGGTGGTGAACCTGTATCTCAATAACATGGAAATCCCGTTTAAAAATCCCAGAAAATCCTCGGCGTGACTTACGATAGTCATATGTGTTTCTCTCAACAAGTTGATAATATTACTACCAGCTGCATGAAGAAACTGAACATCTTGAAAGTGTTTCTCCGAAAACACAAACAATGGATCAGCTTCCCCGCACGCCAATCAATATACCGGCAATTCATCGAACCCTCCCTTAGTTGTGCTTGTGAGGCGTGGGGAGGGTTTATCAGTGGAACGAACCGCGTTAAAATCGAGAAAACTCAAGAACGCTTCCGAAAAGCACTACATCTACTCATCGCCCCATTTAATGAAATCTTGGGAAGAAACCTCGGGGCTACAGGGCCTAAAACACCACCGCGTCCTCACAGAAATTGTGCCGGGACAAGGGAGGAGCAACGGGCAAAGTTGAGGACCCTCCTCAGAGAAGCCGGGATCACCTGATTAATTAGTTTTATGTTTTGGACGGTGATCTTGGTTCTAATAATAATATAACACATTCGAAAAGCTGTGTTTTGTACTTTCGGAAAGTTTTAAAAATCTATATCCTAATCTTTTCCATGTCAATTGCGTTGCCAATATTTTACATAATTGTTCAATGGAGGTCAGAAAAGGACTCATTATTGAAATAAAAAGTGCTGCTTTAAAAAAACTCTACCCGAAATATTGCCAAAAACTATCAATTGAAAAATTTATTGATCTGATTAAATTACTATGTAACGGCAACAAGTCCAAATGAAAGATTCCAGATTTTTTCCCAAAAATACAACAAAATGGGAATAAATAATTGAGATTTTTGAAAATTATTATTACTAGTTGAGTTATTGTACGTTCAAAATGATTAAAATGAATTTACGAAAAGACCAACTACCAATTAAAATCTTAATAAACATGAAAATAAGAAAAAAATTATGGTTTTGGAAAAAAATCCAGAAAGTATTGAATGGCAAAGATAAAAAAGATTAAATTATTGTCAAAATGAAACCAATTATATTACAGAATATCGAATACTATAAGAAATTCTGTAAGTCAACAATATATTTAATCGATTTTAATACATATATTAACCATTAATATACAAGAATAAAAAGTGATAAATAAAAGTGATAAAGCACAACAACAAACAAATAGAACAAAATTTGTTGAATCCACAACAAAAGCATTGTAAGTTGCAACGTGGTTATCTAATTACATTAGGTTTACCAGATATTTTATTATAATATAATCAAAGTTATTTATAAAAAAATAATCAAATATATAAATAACAAGTTTGGGAAATTTGTAAAAGTCTCGAACCCTCATTTGAAAGAACAATTTTCATCTCATAAAAATGAACAATCCGTTTTTAAAAAATATTTTTAAAAAATAAGAAAAGAACAAGCATTGAGGTGACCAAAAAGAGACAGAATCAGGAAACGATTTTTTGAAGAAATTATAAGTCAATTCTTTTGCCGGCGTCTTTATTATAGAATTAATATGAACTAGATATTTTTATAGTTTCAACAATAAAAAAATTTCCAAGATTGTACCAATTTTCGTGTCCTGTTTCCGGGAACCCAACCTGTTGTCTGACATGGATTTTATAGGGTTTTCGGATCAATATAATAATTTTTCGAACCAATATAATAATTTGTCGAATCAATATAATAATTTTTAAATTTGGAATAAATATGAGATGTTATTCCATAAAATTCATGATAAGGCAGTTAACGGAGAAGATTTCAAAACCGTTTTACTAAAAATAAAAGCATTATGTTTATCGAAAGATATTACTAATCCTATTTTTATTATGGATAATGCGAGGATTCATCACTACCGTTAACTGGAAAATGATACTGAAGTATCAACTATAATCAGGAAATTTTTGCCACCATACTGTTCATTTTAAAATCCTATTGAAAATTTTTTTTCAGTATGGAAAAACTTGGTAGTCCGTGGTAAAGCCAAGAATGAAACGTATTTGAATAGATGCTCAAATTCTGAAGTGATTCAAGAATAACGATAATTTACTACAATTAAACGAAAAATTATTATATGATTCGAAAAGATGTGATTTTCGTAACTTGGAATTCTCTTTCAGATTCTTATTATGAATTAAAAAAATTGCATACGGAATTTTGACAATATTCAGGTTTACTTATATTTGTGAACAAAGTTTTTCTCATATGAATTATATAAAATCAAAATTAAGGAACAAAATTACAGATTCGAATTTGAAATCTAACCTCAGATTAAAATTAACGACTTACGACCCAGACATTAACCAACTCTCCAAAGAAATAAAGAATCACATTTCTCATTAATGTGTCTAATTAATTAATTTTTTTAAATGAATTCTTAATTATTTTTAAATTAATGTCTATTTAATTTTATGAATTTAAATTTTTGACAAGTGGTTAAAGGTGGCTCTTCAATTTTTTGAAATTTCCAAAAATGTTCTTCTCCAAATGTTCTTTTGGCTTTTCTCCAAAATTATTTGCCGACCCCTGCCCTAGCTGGATCATTTTAAAAATATTTTGATTCTATTCTGTGTAAAGAAATCGTGAAATCCCTGAAAACAAGCACCGATTAAATTGAATTCGTCTCAATGAACACAACCAAGCAACCACACTCAGGAGACTGGTTAATCATTAGCATCTAGAGAAGTATTTTTATCAATTCCTCGAACTGTACAAGTTTTATTTGTGTCTCGACAAACTTTTCAATTGTAATTTCCTCCATTAATTTAATCTAAAATAATTACTTCTAAGAAATTAAATATTAATATACTAGAAAATATAAAAATACTAATCACAAATTAATTTAATTTTAAAAGAGATATACGTTTAAAAAGCAACAAACATACTCTTACGTATATATTCAGTACAATACAATTTATTTATTTTACTAGTTAGGAAGACAGGAAAAAACTAGCCATTATCGACGACGGGAAATTTTAAAAAAGAATGAGGCACCGGAGTGTCTCTACTTAGCAGCATATTTCCCTGATATCTGATGTCCACTAAAAAAGCAACCGCGCCTTCTCCAGGACGGACTGTATTTTATGGACGCAGGATTCATATGAGTTATCCAATTTTTCTTTGAGATGAAATCTGGTCAGGCTTCGTAGGATTTTAACGGCTCTCTTCCTTTGGGTATCGATATGATTTCCATAGGATCCTCTGGCATCTATTGTAACCCCAAGGTATTGGAGGTTCTGCGAAAGTTTCAAGTCCCCAACTCCAAAGACACGAGCATTTTCGCTCCTCCGCTTCGACAGCCTGCACAGGTGCCAGACGCAGTCAAAAGCCTTCGACAAATCCAAGCACACAGCAGTCGTGCAAGATTTATTACGTATTGCCCAAGAAAGTCCCCTTTCTAGAACCTTCAAGCAGTTTCCCGTGGATTTCCCAGGACGAAAACCCCATTGTACAACGGAAACCAGATTATTCTTTTCAACATGTAATGAGAGTCTTCAAAATTATTTTCTCCATAATTTTCGAAAAAGCGCAGATCAGGCTTATAGGGCTGTAGTTTTCTGCTAGGAGACTTGTTTTCCCAGGTTTCGGGATCATACGAACGACTGTGCACTTCCAGGTGGGCGGAAGATAACCAAGGATAAAACTAGCGTCGAAAAGCATAGTTAGAGCCCGTAGGAGGATCCTCGGAGCCTTCTTAAGAAGTAACACAGGTATGTAGTCGAATCCAAGGGCCTTGTTTTTCAGCCCTGCTATCACTTCTTGTGTCTTTTTTTCGGTAATAGTCTTGCATAGAGGTCCACTCACAAGATTTAGAGATTCTAGCCTTGAAGTGACTTTCTCAAAGGTCTTTTGTGGAATAATTGATTCAGGTTCGACTTCTTGGGTTCTACCCAGCTGCCTTCTTAGTTCATCCGGGACAAAATCGGAAGGGATATACTTTCCATCTTGCCCCTTTAACACAATGTTGTCGCCTTTCCCTTCCGCGTTGTTCAGGCGCTGATACGCCTTCCAAAACTTTGGATTTCTCTTATCCTGCATTCAGCATTCCTTCCTCCATGATTTTTCTATTTTCTTTTTCCCAATTTTAAGTATCATCGTCTTGAGGTGGTCGATTTAAACTTTTAACTGATTTCTGACTCCCATGTTGGAACACCTCCTCGTGCGATTCTGAAGGGTGCCTTTCTTCGTTATAAGCATCGACAGTTTTTTGTTTGTTTGGCGGAAACAAGTGCCCGATGCTCTCAATAATCTCTCTTCCGTAAATTTTTCCAAAAATTCGACAATTGATGACCTCAGATAGGTCGTCGATATCCTCCATGGTCCGAAGAGGACGGAGCACGGTAGTATTAAGTGCCAAGCGCATAGAGTACTTAAATAGATGCCCACATTGACAGATTATATCCAATAAACACGTCTTCTGTCAGATTTATTTTCGTCCTTAGTCTCAATGATTGCGGGATGTGATCACTTCCTACATTTACCTCGATTGTCGGACGATCACAGAGTGGAGTAATAGACGCCGAGGAGAGAAAAATTCCAAGGCGATCCGGTCTGCCTCTATCCGGATAGTGGTTTAGCTCTTCGGACGTCCATATCGAAAAACCGAGATTTTGAGACAAACTCTCAAGTACCTCTCCGTCCGTATTGGTTGCTTCACACCTATAGACAACATTCTTTGCGTTCAGGTCACCGGTTTTTGACTCTCATACTTTCATTATAGAAGACAGAGGTTCCTGCTACTGCGTCAGTTTTCCATGGGATATTAAGGGATTTTTAGCCTTCAAATTCAATTTTATTTGGTCCCTTCAGCTTTGTCTCGTTGACAATCAGTACGTCCGTTTTCGCTGAGGCTAGCAGAAACCTCAGCTCCGTTACCCGTCTCGTGAGTGAGCGGGCATTTAGAATTGTCATAACGAGGCATTCTTCCGACATGGGTGGCTGACCTCCCGTGGGAGCGCCATCTTTTTCGGTAAAGGGGGTCTGCCTGCTTTCCGTTTGCTACCCATTTCAGCCGGCTCTAGAGGCGTCCCATCGTCCTCCAGCCGGGCTTCGGGACTTGGCAGCTGAACTCCAGAATTTGCTACCGCAGTTTTCTTCACTGCTCTCGTCTTCGAGGCGGCGGGTTTTGTTTCTGGGCATGGGTCCGTTTAAATTCCCGTGTTAATGAAGCAGGTCTGAGTTCCGGATTCGATCCGTTTCTGACAATGTCGTCAGTTTGAACACTAATATCGTATTTCTTTGGGGATATGTGGTCAATTAGATGAGTTCTCTTCTGTGTGCTAATAGCAGCATGCGTAACAGATTCTGGATCAAGTAACTTCCCCGACCAAGGGGCCTTCATGCCAGACATTTGTCCTTCATTTACACGATTTTCCTTAGTGTGAGTCATTTCCAGTTTCTTCTTTATCGATTCCGGATCAAGTAACTTCTTCGACCAAGGGTCCTTCATGCCAGACATTTTTATTGCATTTACACGATTATATATTCTCACGTTATTAATAATAATTGAAGTTATCAAAGTTTAAAACGTCAATATTTACATAAAATAAATTAATGAGGTAAAAAATTTGTTCAACTTTCTCTGATCGTGTAAGTATCAGAATTATATGCTAATCCCAATCCGTCAAATATAAAAAAATATTAAAAAAGAAATTTTTAAATTTTCAGAAAAATAGAATTAATTCAGAAAATTATTAAGCAAATAAAAAATTTATTAACAAATTAATTTAAATAAAAATTAATTAACATATATTTTATCTGATGTCAAATCATGTAGGTCATTATATAGCCTAAAATAATAGCCTTCTACGAACAGTGAGAATACTGATCAAAAAAGCAAGAATGTAAAGGGAAAAAAATACCAAAGGTACTATAAACATTAACTAATAATAGCCGATGGTTCCATGAATTACGAGACGAACTAGAAAGAACTCCTACAAGTAAAAAACTATTTATTTCATGACCAACAGCTCCAATTTTCACGACCAATACACCAAAGCCCGAAAAAATGAAAAGCTCTAACCCAAATAAGCCATCGATCAGTCAAAATACATTCGAAAAATTTGCAAATTTAAAAAAATTAGTCGAAGAATCTCAAGAAGCAGGAACTGAACAATTTCAAGGGTTTGAAAAAGATGATTTCGATTCAATCCCCTACAAGTATTTAAAATTAATTATTTAAGTAATTTGGATTGGAATGATTCATCCAGGGACTGTTTTGTCGAGGGAACTGGTATTTATATATTTGTATGTTAGAAATGATTCTCCAACCATGTTACTACAGCAAAAAAATTAAAGAAATGGTATTTTGACATTTTTTGTTAAAAATAGGTCCCGCCGTTGAAGTTGGGAAGACACAGTGACACAACTTTGGCACTTATGTTTTATTTGAACACTCAAAATGAACTCCATGTGAATACAAGCATTGAATTGTAGTTTAGAGCTGTCAAAGTTGTTTAGATTTCGTAGGAATTGGCGATACCACAAAACCCAGCAAGTTTGGATAACCGGGACAACCACAAAGACCCAGGAATTGATCGCTAATAAACCGACAGAGTCTTTTACAGAAACATTTACTTATATAAATCCTAGTGAAATGAAAAAAGTATATTTTAGTGATAAATTGTTTAGTATAAAAAGGAATTTTTTATTAATTCGGAGACTTTGGAGTATATAAACTATTCGGATTTGTTGAAAGATAAGGGACCAAGTGATGTTCATGAGGCAGCTTCAGCCGCATTTAAACAATTTTTAAAAAAATAATTAATTTTTTAGTTTTGGGTTTTTTATTTTTTGGCTATAGATTAATTTTGTTTTTGTTCATTTTTTATAGTAATGTTAAGTAACTGTAATAATAATTTTTTAGTTAAAGTTTTGAAAGTTATTATATCGAAAGAGAAGAGATTGATTTGAGAAATCAATTGAGGAAGCCCTCTGCCTGTATGGAAAGCGAGTTCCCTCGGAGTATGGCTATTCCGATCCTTTGTCTTAGCCATACTCCTTCACGAGGATCATTCTTCTTTGTGGCGAGCATTCTTCCGAGTTCGCGCAAGAACTCGGCAGTCGCTTTATCCATTTTTTTAGCATTTCCTGCTTTACTGTTTAAATTAAAAAGTACTTTGCCTCTTTTTTATTTTGTTCTTTATTAAGTTATTAAGTATTAGACTAAATCGATTGTAAAAAATTGGTTCTTGGAACTTCCATTCAATTTTGTTCAGTTTATCTGGTGAACTAGCGTTTTGTTACATTTAATTCTACCTGACTCGATTTTGTGATTTTTGCTTTCAAGTTTTTCATTATTTTTGATTTCGGGAAGATAGTTTCCAGTTCTTTAGATTAATGTATTTACATTATAGAGTTCTTTAGATGAATGTAGTCGTATAGTAGTTTGAATTCCAAAGTTACTGATAATTTGTTCAAATTTAAATTTCACGATTCCACAAAACAGTATCTGAAAATTAATTCTAAAACTATGCAACTGTTTCTAATATTTTCACCCGATTTATTTGATGCTTATTTTTTAGAATCGTCCTGAGTTTGACAAAGTCATCCCTATGTATGTACTATCTTTGTTATTATATTAGGGTTATCAAATTCTCAAATTTTTTTGATTTTCAATATCTCCGTTTTCAAAAATCTATCTTTCATTAAAGATTTTTGAAAAAAATATACTTCTTACAAAATAGATTAAACAAGAAAACTTAAAATATAAACTCTTAACTGTAAAGCAGAATTAATAAATTGAATTTTATTTAGATCAGTTATAACTAATTAAGAATCCATAGAAGTCTTCTATTTAAGGTTCATTGTTTTGTACAAGTCTACTGATTTTTGCGGCTTTATCCAATTCACATAAACTAATAAATTAAAATATAACCGATTACTTTTTCTAAAATTTCCGATAAATATCACAACAATAACTGCCAATGTCACGTATATATACAAATCTACAAATTCACTTTATTAAACTAACATTTTAATTCTATTGTCTTTTCGTTCGTAAGATTATCAGGTTTTCTCTCGACATAACTAACAGTAGAGTATTCTTCAAGATGTCCATATGGTAACACAAAAATAACGTTTAATAATAATATTTTTAATTTTGAATTTTTTAATTGCATTGAAACTGAATCTAAAAATTAATTAAAATCTGTAAAACTGTTTTCGACTGTCTCACAAAGTCCGTAATTTATAATACAGAGAACGGCGGATGTAAAATTATTTGTTTTAGTTTTTAATAAAAAATGGAAAAAATAATTATGATAGTAGAAAGTTTTTACTTCCGTTAAAACATGAGCAAAATCTATTTTAAATTTTGTTTAAAATACCAAAAAATATATTATTTTCATTTGTTTTTATCCAATATCTGAACGAAAAATTATCGTGCTTTAAAAGGAATTTTTCTCCTTTGGCAAGGTTTGTAGAATTATTCATATTCTTATTTTCAAAAGCATTAATTATATCTTTTGAAGATTGTACATATTGTTGGCGATGAAAAGAAACCGAATCCGATTCTTTAAATAGTTTTATATATTTAGCCTTTGGCAGTTCTAATATTTAAAATAGTCCAAAAATTTTGAACCTTCATACAAAATTTCATATTTTGTTTTTTCACAAAACATTTTCAAAGTTTTCGAACGATTAGCTTTAAATTCATCGTTAATTTCTACAAAATAATTAGAAATGCTTGCCAGTTATATTCAAGCAATTTGGTTCATTGAGAAGCGTTCCATTTGACAGAAATATTAATTCTAAAAATAAGATAACCTCAACTCTACCACCTTTGCTTATTACAACAGTTAAAATTAATAACAGTGAAACGAACATTCCTAAACTTTCTAGATAGAAAATGCCTTATAAGTATCTATATAAATAACACTTTCCTTCCTTTAAGTTTTCAAGAACGTCAAATTTGGATATTATTAAATTTACTGGTTGGTTAATAATTTTTAAATCTAAACTAACCGTCCCGTTTTCAAAATCCAAAAAATTTATTTTATTTTCTGTGGCTCACTTCAGAGACCGCTAGTTTTTTGGAAAAATAAAAACTAAAGAACTTTTTCTATCATCAGTTCACGTTGCTGGTTAAATCCCAGATTTTGTGTTTGGTTATACAGCCTTTTTAGAAATTCATTCAAATACAAAAAATAAGGAAACATTTATCGATAGCATTGAAGTCTGCATATACACTCCTCGACAAAAAAAATGATTCAAAATTCATATTTAGTTTTTCCTAGTAAGCAAATTAACTAGCCCTTTTTCACTAAAGATATAAATTTGGCAAAGGTAAATAAAAATCCAAAAATGTAAGAATTTCTTTATTAGATTAACAAAAATGATAGAAAATATAAATATAACCCTAAAAGCTAGACATTTAAATGTTTTTGGTATCAGCTGAGAACAAATATAGTCATTTTGTAATTTTCGGGGACTATAAACATATGATAACAATTCAAAGCTAGACAAAGAGCGTTCGGCGTCGTCTCGACAAACTAAAAAGACAGCTGAACTATTCAGTAGACGTGATGGTCGCACATATTCGAAATCCGCAAAAATACCACGAAGAGTCCAAAAAACTGAACTCTATAGTAAACACAAAAGAAAGTAAAATAATGTCGGGGACCTACGAGCCGACCAACAAAGAGTCCGTCGACTGGAAGCTCGGCATGTGTCTTACGGAAAGAGAGTTAAGGTGGTGAAAAAGCGGAAGAACAAGTCCCCAATTACCACGATGAAAGTCAAGCCCGTAAATTCGTTTTTTAGCATATTTTCCGAATCATTGAGTATGAGTGGGTCGTGATGTGGTAGGTGACAAGTCAAGTGTGAAACTGGAGGTAAGTGTGTGTGATGAGTGGTAAGAAAGGATGTTCGAGATGGACGTGGATGACACCATTGAGATCTGCCTTAGTCTCCGTAACTAAGTCATCCCCCAAACAGTCTTGTACTTCCCTTCGCAGTTATAGATATGGATGAAGTGATTTCCCTTCGCAGTTATAGATATGACAGGATAGTTGTGTGTGTTTTAATATCACAGAAATAAGTGAACAAGAATAGTTTAGGAGTTTTGTTTTCTCACTTTATTTTGAGTTATAATCTTTTTGGATGCAAAATCAACATTCTTGATCCAAAGAAACCTCAAAATCATTGTTTATTTAAAAATTTTGATTTATGTTAGAAAATTTAATAATAAATTCATAAAATATTGAGTTTAGTTTTCAGGAAGAATTGTTGAATGATTAATTTTGAATTTAAAAAATTATTGTTTAATTTGATTATTTTAATTTTTTTAGAAATTTGTTTTAACAATTTCATGAAATTCTGAATTTAGTTTTCAGGTGGGATCCCTTATTATATAATAAAAATGACGGAAAATGCACAAATTCAACATTTGGTCGAAGAATCGCAAGAAGTAGGTACCGAACAATTTCAAGGCTTTGACAAGGAAGATTTTGATTCATTTGGATTGGAATGATTCATCCAAGGACTGTTTTATCAAAGGAACTGGTATTTATATATACCAGTCACTACAGCAAAAAAGTAAAAGAATTGGTTTATGACATTTTTTACATTTGTTTTTGAATGATTTTCTAATGTAACATGATAAATCTGTATGAAAATGTAACGTGATAAATTTTGTATGAAAAGTAAGTTTTAATAATGTTTTATAATTTACTATGTTCCTTGAGTTCTCTTTTTTTAATCTGGACAGTTATAATGTTTTAGAATTATCAATTTTAAATCGTCAACATTTTAATACATATAATTATCAATTAATTATTCGAGTTTTTATATAAAATATTTTGTAATAAAATTACGTAAATTTTATTTAATATTTTCGTAATCATTTTTACTGAACAGAGCTATCTTGAACTCCATCTTTGACTTCAATTGTCAAAGAAAAAAGACTTATAAAGATTCTAACTCTACTTGCAGCCTTTTATCGAAAATCCTTTTTGACTGCTTAAAAAAGACTAAAATATGAATTTGTAATAAGGAAAAAGGAGTAACCATAATCAAAAATTTTTCAAATATTCAAGCAGTAAACGACTTACGTTTTTTAAGCGAAAGACTAGTCAATTTAAAAAACAATATCATATAGTTAAACAAAAAAGATTAGAAAACAAACAATTAAACTATGTTAGGATTTTTGAACCGTTTTACTCAAATTAAGGACAGTTCTATCTGCAAAATTAAATAAGGATTAAGTGCTAGGTATCATTATGTTTTGGGTTAGATGTTGTAGAGAATGCCAAAGGTGATTTCATTGAAGATATTGGGGGAATAGTCCGTTCCATTCCAAAAACGTTTTTTTGAAAAATCTGTTAATTTAGTCCGATATGATTGCTACTCCGACCCTTAAAGATTCCATTCTATATTAATTAATTATTTTTTAAATGCAATGTATTTCATATATTTTATCTTATTTATATGTTTGGAAAAGAATTCGTAACTAAAAAATTTATTGTTTTTTCTTAATGATTTAGATTTTTTATAAAAATGCATTTGACTGAGACCTTTTCTAAAGCTTGTTTTATTACATCAAAAATCTTAATTCTGTTTCATCAGGAACAGAATAAATACTGCCAAAAAATATACAGATTTATTACTGTTTTGGTTAATATCAAAGTAGTAAAAAATTTTCATTAAAAAAATTTAATTAATTTATTTATTTAAGACCAAAAACATTGTCATAATCAAAATAAACTATTTCAGGTGATCCCAGCCTCTTTTAGAAACCTTCGCATATTTTTTCTGTGTTCTAAAGCGCATTGTCTAAGACAGGGGTGTCAAACTCATTTCGCTTTGAGGGCCGCATTTTGTAACAATTTTGCTTCGAGGGCCGCATTTATAATAATTTCTCATTAAGGGAAGATTAGTTCTGATATTATTATTAAGAGAAACTAAATTATTGAATTATCGCCCTTCAATTTTGGTGAGAGCTGCTTCCAGAGGATTGACATCTTTTTTAGATACAATTTTTGATATGTCAGGCTGAGCTATTCGTGTAGTTCCGACTTTTATTAAAAAGAATAAATGTTCATCAGTTAGTCTTGTTCTTTGAGCAGTTTTTGTCATTTTCATCTTTAAACAAGTGGACGTCGTCTGGACAAATAATATTCGCTGTTTTTACACGGCATTGGTTAATGAAATCACCATCACAATATGATTTTCCATTTACTGCAAGCATTCTACTGATTTCATAGCTTGCAGTGACTAATGCAGTACTTCGATAATGATTTTTGTGAAATGAGTTTGTAACGCAGATAAATTTTTTCGCAATCCATTTAGCTTTGAAACACACATTGGACCTTCTTGGTTAATAAGCAACTTAATACCTTCGAAATAATTGTATGATAGATGATTAGATTGATAATGCCTCTTTAGGTTGTGTTCTTTCTGTATAGCGATAAACTTGTTACATATCAAACAATGTATTTTTCCATCAACCATTGTGCAAAAATAGAGAAGTTCCCATTTATCTTGAAACACTCTCCGTTCATCTTTCAAGAAGCGTTTCTTTTTATTCAAGAAGAAGCACGTGACATTAACAAACACGATTTAAAAATACAATTAAAAATTTTAATTAAATGTAAAAAAATAAAAAATAATTTTTTGCATTTTATAGCCATTAAATCAGACCACACTTATGTTTGGCAAAGTACGCTGAGGGCCGCACCTATGTCTTTCGAGGGCCACATGCGGCCCGCGGGCCGCATGTTTGACACCCCTGGTCTAAGAGGTCGAAAATCCCGAACATGGACTTTTTTCTTGAGGTTTCCAAAAAAAATTTAATAAGTACTTATCAAAATAGAAATAAAATGTCACCGTCCGCGGAATAATACAAATTACAAATAGACTTATAGCAAATTAACCATTCAAATAGTGTAAAAAGCTGCATCTTCTCGCGAAAGCCCACAAAACCATAAAGTATAAGCAATTTGCCGACCAATATTCCTTTTTCCACCCGCATTCGAGACCTCTTGAGCCTTCGGTCTCCAAACATCAAAATTTTTGAAGGACGTCGCTCTCTATTATTGATCAGAGAAAAATCGATGCATGCTAATCTTCTTGACTGCGACAGAAAATTCGCGAGCTATCGACTTGGTCAGGATCTAACCGATCTCTGGCAATGCACGCAAATCGAGCTTGTTTTTATTTTCAGAACTTTTCTTTAAAAAATTCTAGTAAGGGGGGGGGCAATGACAGGTGCCAAAAACTTTAATGATAAATGGTAAATTAATCAATACGTAAGTTTTGGAATAATTTGTGAATTTTTATATAATATCATTGATTTTTACTAATAAAAATTATTTGAAATAGAAACAATAAACTATTTAAATAATCACGTTCTTCTGATGCCTAACAAAGTTATCATAAAAAATAATGAAGAGTAAAACATATTAAAATTCATCCTCGCTCGACAAGAACTGAATATATTAGCTTCTCGGAAGTATCAACTATAAAAGAAGGTTCTTTCGTAGCTATATCTTCAAGATTCTTTATCTAATCACACGCTTGTTCAACTCACCGAATATGCGGACATTTGCAGAATAGATCCACGACGCTAATTATTGTGAACACAATGCATTAGAAGAATTTTGTGGAAAATGATTTTATTAAAAGGTGGTAAAAGACTGTGATATATGCCAGTCTGCAGTTCTAATGAAACAATATTACGACATAAGTTATATTTTTACGTTTTAATCGAATGAGAGATTTCAGATTGATATGATTCACATAAAAAGGTATAAAATTGTGTTATTTTCAAGGTTTGTAAATGACAATGATAAATTTTATTGACTATTAACTGTTATTGACGTCTATTCGTGATATAGTGTCATAAAGGAATCTTAGAACTAAAAATTCTATTAATGTTGCTGAAAAAATTAACGACATCCTCGTGAATAATTGCCTTTGCCAATATTTTGATGACAGGGCAGAATTCTAAAATATTCGAATTTCTAATTTATGTGAAAAATTCAAAATTACTCGAATTCATGGAAGGGCTTAGAATCAAGGAATAGCTGAACGATTTAATCAGACAATCACAATGAGTTTATCCAAATTTATGGCTTTGGATGATGAAAAAGAGTGGATAAACATATTCGAAAGGCTGTATTTTCTACAGTCAGAGCTCATTCATTCACAAATAAATTGCATTTTTTAATTTCCTAAGCTTTAGTTCATTTCAAAAATATCGTGGTATTCCTGGATTCAACATTGTTGTTTAATTAAATATTTCAAAAAATTTAAAAAGTTCTGATATGGAGGAATTAGAAGCTGTAGAAAATTCCGACATTCATAATAAATGTTTTTTATTGAAATTTATTAGTAAATATGATGAGTACTCATGTAATTACTAAATGTTAAAATTGCAGTCTCTATATTATAGAAGAATGAATAACGAATGAATATTTTTATTTTAAGTAAACTATTTTTATTTTTGACACTCATAAACATTGATGGATCGCTCGCAGCGCTCGATCACGATCAGCGCTTGCGAAATATTATGATTTTCATCTTATGAAATAGTTTTTATCTGTTCTTTTTCTCTCTCCTGAACATTTCGAATTGACTGAATTTTTTTCTGTCATTGAAGTTTGGACAGCATCTGGTTTTGCCATCCCTGAGCTGGATCATTCTCAAAAAAGTTGGGATTCCATCCGGTGTAAAGAAATCGTGAAATGCCTGAAAACAAGCGCCGATCAAATTGAAATCGTTTCAATGAACGCACCCGCGCAATTACATCGGGGACTTGTTAAATGCCGTCCCACTATCCTTAGCCGGTTTATTCTTGGATTATGAGTCAGCTCGATTCGGTACCTGTCTTTGACTCGGAATTCCTCTTTGCCATCCCTATCCATGCATGTGTGGGCAGTTGATAGACTCTGATGGCCTCCACCTTCTTTCCTGCCGGTTAAGTCCTAAAGGTACTCCGAGACACTCCAGTTTGAACAACGTCGTCAAACTAGGCCTTGCTGCCGCAGGCTTCCCTTTGGTTCTGGAGCCCACTGGTCTTGATCGCGAAGACGGTAAGCGTTCGAACGGAATTACGTTTTTCCTATACAGCGAGGGCAAGTGTTTCGTATGGGATGTAACCTGTGCGGACACTTTTGGTCCGGAGATGGTTACTCAGTCTGCGTCGTAATTTTTGTTTTTTAAATAAAATTACTTAGTGTAGACTAATTATCTAATAATAAAATGGTATGGTGTGTGTCTGTCTGTCTGTGTGTGCACACCAACTTCAAATTGGCAATACGATGTCCTCGACTTACATGATGAGGTCCTTAAAACCTTCCCCCCCAAAAAATTAAAAAAAATTTTCTGCATTTTGGTTAAAATGAACAACTACAATGTCCTCGACTTACATGATGAAGTCCTTAAAACCTTCCCCCCCAAACAAATTAAAAAAAATTTTCTGCATTTTGGTTAAAATGAACAACTACATGTCCTCGACTTACATGATGAAGTCTTAAAACCTTCCCCCCCAAAAAATTAAAAAATTTTGAGTAAACTATTTTTATTTTTAACAATCATTAACATTGATGGATCGCTCGCAGCGCTCGATCACTATCAGCGCTTACGGAATATTATGATTTCCATCTCATGAAATAGTTTTTATCTGTTCTTTTTTTCTCTCCTGGACAATTCGAATTGACTGAATTTTCTTCTGTCCTCAAAGTTTGGACTGCATCTGGTCTTGCCATTGCCGAGCTGAATCATTCTCAAAAAAGTTGGGATTCCAGCCGGTGTAAAGAAATCGTGAAATGCCTGAAAACAAGCGCCAATAAAATTGAACTCGGTTCAATGAACGCAGCCGCGTAACCACATCGGGGACTGGTTAAATGCCGTCCCACTATCTTCAGCCGGTTCACTCTTGAATGATGAGTCAGTTCGACTCGGAATTCCTCTTTGCCATCCCCATCCATGCAAGTGTGGGCAGTTGATAGACTCTGATGGCCTCCACCCTCTTTCCTGCAGGTTAAGTGCTAAAGGTATACCGAGACACTCCAGTTTGAACAACGTCGTCAAACTGAGCCTTGCTGCTGCAGGCTTTCCTTCGGTTCTGGAGCCCACTGGTCTTGATCGCGGAGACGGCAAGCGATCGAACGGAATAACGTTCTTCCCATACAGCGAGGGCAAGTGTTTCGTATGGGATGTAACCTGTGCGGACACTTTTGTTTCGGGGATGATTACTCAATCTGCGTCGTAATTTTTGTTTTTTAAACAAAATTACTTAGTGTAGACTAATTATGTTTTATAAAATTCATTTAGGTGTTTAATTAGGAAAATGAATGTGCTTTTTGTTAATTTAAAATTTTACCACCAACAAGTTAAAAAATGATAATAGTCCTAAGTTTTCAAGGACATTTGAACTAAAAGAATGCATAAACATTATCTTTAAGTTTTTTATATTAGTTAATATGCATAAAGGTAAGATTTACATTTAGTCCTCTGTTGCGATTTAGTCAGCTAGCGATGCTCGACTGCTTACTCTCAAAAATCTATCGAGTCAGAGAAGAGGAAGAAGAGGGAAAGGAGTTGTATGATATGTATTTAATAAAGAATGTTAATAACTAAATCAATTCCTGAACATTATTCCGATCAACTGTTTTAGGAAAACCAACGGATCTTTTTGATCTCAAACAACCTAATATATTAAGATATATTTGATTACATTCTACGAAGATGCAGAAGAAAATCACTAACAATATGATTAATCCCACATACATGTACAAAACTAAAATTTCATTAAATTAACTCAACATTTTTTTGTTCATATTAAATTCAATTTTAACTTTATTAATTTCTTTTGGTTTTAACCATGTTATTTTTATAAAATCAGTCTCATTAAGCACTTCGTTTGACTCCTCCACATAACTATTTATATAATATATTTCTTGATGTTTATATGGTAGCTCAATAAAACAGTTAATGATATAATTTTCGATTTTAAATTCTCTAACTCGATAGTTACATAATCTAAAAATAAAAAAACATCCACTTTTTTCGGTGTGTCCACATAGATTGTATTCGTCGACACACACAGTGGCGGATCTAAAATTATTTGTTTTTGTTATTAAATTGAATTTTAAAAATATCTGTGATAATAAGTGGTTTGGACTTCTGATAAAACGTGATCAAAATCTATTTTCAATATCGCATTATATACCAAAAAATATTGTTTTTATGTGTGTTTCTAGCCAATATCTAAATGAATAATCAACATGGTTTAGATTGTATTCAATGTTTGGCTTTAATCTCCATGATTACTACGATTTCTCAGCTATTAATTATGGATCAAAAAATTAACTATTTCTATACTTTCTCTTGTTTGTAATGCAGATGTTTGTCTTAAAAAATAACAGAATCCGATTTATTAATTGGTTTTCTAAATTCAGCCTTTGGCAATTCTATATTAGATTATTAAAATCTTAAACCATAAAACCAAACGTGAAATTTTCTATGTTTCATCCACAATCCAATACCATCACATCTTTTGTGTTATATGCCATGTTTACATCTAAAAATAAACTTTTTTAAAATCCTTGCCCCATAATTCAAAAAATTCTGGAGCATCAATAAGTGTTCCGTTTGACAAAAACATTAATTCTAGCACCTTATCGTTTAAGCGTATTACAGTTGCAAACAATAATAGTAATGCAAACATTTCAAAGCGTTCACGATAGCTACATTTTATTATTATTTATAGATTTTAATAACGTTTTCCTTCCTTGATGCTCTTATAAATGCTAATTTAAGAATAATCCATATTTTGGTAACTTTTAGTTAACAGTTTTGAATAATAATTAATTTATTTATTAAAGCTTAAAAAATATTCCGCAATTTTGGATGAGTTTTTCGTGATGCCGAAGGCGGTGGAGACGTCGGGTGCTTTTGGTCTAATGACGAAAAACTTCCTCTACAAGCTCGGGACCAATTTAAATTCTGTAGCATGCTTTCCAATGTTTTTCCGATGACCACAGACTGGATGGAAGCTTGTATGGGTTTTTCGAGACCAATTGAGTTGCAGTGATGTTTATAGAAATTACTCACAGCACAGTTCATTTTAGTACAAGTGGTACTATAGTTACCTTTCCGTTGTCGATTACTTCCAGCTCAGTGGCAAGCAAATCGTACTTTTAGAGCTTTTTCCACCTCAACTTGCTTTAGGTTTTTTAGGAGGTGATCCCAATCTCAATATAAAACTCGCACCGGATTGAATAATATTTTATCATTATTTGAATAGACCTGAGCCTCGCATTTTTAGCCAATTTTTAAAATGAGTAATTTCCAATGGCAAAACTAATAGCCCAAAAACTTTTTTGTGGCAATTTAAACATTTGGACCTCTAAAAAACGGGTCTTGCTTTAGGCACATAATTAGATATGTCACAAGATAATATCCAACTTTTTCTAATGAATAGTCGATAGAAGGTCATACGATCAATGAGACGTCCCAACTGGTCTTGGTGATTTACCGCATTTGATACCAAAGCTGTATAAGCAGATTTCGTACTGAAAGTATCAAGACGTCTATAAAATCAAAGATTAGATATTTCTTTGTCTTTCCAGCTTGTTCCCCAGCGTCCTGTAACCATAAAGATTTAATGTTAAAAGAGTCAGCATTCTTACTGCAATGCGATAAAGCAAAATTTCTAGCATGATAGGTCAGCATTTTGTTTGCCCAAAAAGAGAAGAAATTTGGATTATTAATTTGATTTGTCCGACAATTCTATTTAGCCCTGAAATTATATCAAATTTCACCCGTGCCTATCTTTCTACCCAGCATAGAAAAACTCTTCACTAAAATGAACACGCGCCGACTCTGTCGACGCATAAAGTCAGACAAATGAAAGCTTTAATCTTGTTAACAAACACTTTATCATAATAAGAAGGGAAAACAATCAGGATTCCCCAGTGACTGCACCGCGAATAGCAAACGAGTTACCTCGCAAGATTGCTATAAATATTCTCTGGTACGGCCAGCTGGTTCCCGGTTCTTTCCTATCAGTTTCCCAATTATAAATAAAATCCTCTTCCCAGCCAAGTAAGAATCTTATTCGAAATTATGAGAACAAGATAAAGATCATCCACGGTTGATTGCTACCCTCTAAATATATGCCATTTGAATGTTTCTTCTTAGAAATTAGTTAAGCTAGTCTCAATATTATGTTATTATGTGTCTGAACAAAATGATTCCTAAAACTGCGCAAACTTTCTAAATACGATATACACCATTCCTCCTCCTTGTCATCACCTCATGAAATTTGTTAGAACGTCAATAATAGCTACAGCATGAGAATTATCTTTTATGGTAAATTTCAGAAATTAATTAAAAATTCACTTTTTTGTTATGAAAATGAATTATTTAAATGTGCGGAAACTGCCATTCAATACGCAGTGGGGCGTCTATTTAAATTTTAAATTATTATTATTATTATTTGCAACATACGTAGAATCATATTAGTTATAATTTTACTCGTGCAGCATTAAAAACAATCCTTTGAACCAGCCTCCTCCAACCTCCTCTGTCGTGAGCGAGTTTCCTCAGCTCGTCCAGATCCTCACCACTCCTTAGCCTTTTCTTCACACACATTTCAGGTCTCCGTCAAGTGTTTCCGGCAGCGTAACACGTGGACGTCCACGGAAGCTCGATCCCTCTTTCAGGAAGTAGCCCTCCATTGCTATGTTAGCTGGGGCAAGCATGTCCATTCGTAGAATATGGCCAAATAGCCTCCACCGCATATTGACGATTTCCACACTCAGAGGGCCAGTTCTGCATCTATTGTATAGCGATTCCTGGTTGATTCTTATAGGCCAGTTCAATCCCAGTAGGGATCTAAGTTGCCTGCGGTGAAAAGAATCGAGTCCACGTTGTTCAGTACTAGACATTCCCAGGTCGCCGAATTATATGTCAGGATTGGTTTGACAAAGGCTTCATACATCCTCAGACGAAGTGACGTACAGAGTCGTCGTTTGCCGATCCACTCTTTCTTTATCTTGTTCATCGTGGCCCCCAAGCGAGAGCCTTTCTTCTGACAATATCATGGCCGTCCCCAAGTAGAGAACCGAGTTTGTTCGTTTTGCGCCAGGCTTCACTTGAGCTGCTCTCCATCCTCATGATTTCAACGATGTCGTTTTTTCCAACGTTCATTTTAAGGAACCATCTGTTCAGCTCAGCAGGTGCCACTTCAAGGAGTCGAAGTAAGGCCGATTTGTCGTCTGACACGAAGTCGACGTCATCTGCATACAATTTCGACGATATTGCCAGCATAGAATTTTCGAAGGTCTCGTAGTGCCGTCTCCAGATAGATCACGAATAGCAACGGCGAGAGGGCGTCTCCCTGAGGGGTACCGACGTTGCACGTGAATTCACGGAAAACGCCGTGCCGACCCGCACCTTGAGCTTTGTGTTCGATATAGTACTCTTATCATATTGACAGAGTCAGGGTCCAGGAATTGTTCCAGTATTTTGAGGAGTAGACCACGGCGTACCGTGTCAAAGGCCCTAGACAGGTCTATTCCCAGGACTGTTGTTGCACTTTTGTATCTCTGGGTGATCGCAGTACCACTTGTGGCCCAGACAGCATCGGCGGTGGATCTTCCTGTCCTAAATCCACTATGACTCGGGATAGATAGTTGTCCACTTGTTCTCTTATTCGGTTCAGTGTAACTAATCCCAAAAGTTTCCGTAAGGTGTTTAGCAAGATTATAGGGCGTAGATTTTCGACAGGCCCAGCCTGCTTGTTAGGCTTTTGGATCGGTATTAATAATCCGGAATCAAGACCGAGGAATTCCTTTTTCATAAACATACCATTGAGTAGCTCCGCCAGTTTGTCTGTTAGTGCAGGCGGTCCGTATTTAAACAGTTCTGAATTTATTCCATCCGGTCCAGAGGAGCGGCCATTTTTAAGTTTGGCTATTGCAGTTGATACTTCACACCGGTGGTGATAGGTAGGCTGAGATGAGTGGTGTTCCGCTGGTGTAATCGGATATTTCTCCGTGAGCGGTTAATATACTCTCGAAATACGAGGCTATATATTCAGCCTGCTCTTTGGGATTTGTGATGAATCTTCCATTGCTGTCATGGATTTTGAGTTTGTTAGTTTTGTTTTTTCCTGTTGAGTAGGCGGATTGCCGTAAACATTTTGAAGAGTCCTTTAGCTGTTCAATTCCTGCAGCTATTAAGTCGAGTTTGTTAGTGAAGTTTGTCTTGTTCAACATTTTGATTTTTTTCTGGGTAGATGAACGTCTATTCGTCTATTCGTTAAATTTTAAATGTATTTATTTATTTTTGCACTTTTATATATTTTTTGTATTTTTTAATTATTTAAATTTACTAATTCGTCGATATTGATAAAGAAATGTATAATTTAGTTTTATTTCTAATTTGTACTTATTTTGAATTGGATAACCATATTTAATTTAAATCAAATAAAATTACAGTTATTTAGATCAAAATGATTCTTATTCTTTTTGCAAAATACCTGTGTCTCTTTTCTTCACAAAATTTTGACTATCAAATTCAGAGATTAGGTAAGGATTTTTTTAAATAGGGTACAGCCATGTTGCAAAAGTGCGAATTTGGACGGTTTATAAATTAAAACCACAACATGCTACTGGATTAATATAATTAAATCATTTTGAGGTCCTGCTAAATGATTAAAATGCAATTTTAAAGTGGATGAAAACGTTCCACCTCAGTTTCAATCAAAAAATGTAGATTATGATCATTCAGGATATGACAGAGGACATGCAGCCTCTGCTGCTGATTTTAAATTTATTAAGTTAATTAAAATGTCTGATTTTTGATTAGAAGCAATGTGTGATACCTTCTATTATTCAAATATGATGTCCCAGGTGCCAAGATTTAATAGGAAACAATGGAAAACATTAGAAAAAAATTATTAGGGATCATGTACTAGCAATAATAAAGAACTGTATGTGATTACTGGTTCATATTTCGATCTACAAAATCCAATACTGGTAATTTAATATTATTTAATCATATTTTAGAAAATTAATTCTAATGTCTGGATCCCGACTAGTTGTTATAAATTAGTGTTTACAACCGACTTCTCACATTATTGCGATATATATGCTTAAAAATACCGATCCGAATGCAATATTGAAACTTAAAAATTATAAAGTAAATTTATTTTTAAAAATATCGCTAGTACGATTTAGCTAATTTTGAAACACATGATTATTTTCCTACTTTTTCTCGAAATAAACTACAAAATGGGGAAGACCTGTGCTTGCTCATTGATTGCGATAATAACTTGCTTTAAATTGATCTTTCGATTCGTTAATCCACTAACCATTCGGCTTCTTCATTTCAAATAATTTTTATAATTTTATTAAAAATCTATAAAAATAATATTAAAAAACGATGATACGTTTCTAAAATTAAGAAATACTTTATGACTCATTCCTCAACGGGCAGTCCATCGGGAGGAGGCTTAAGGATCCGAGAGAGGGCCTCTGGCATCGGTCTGGCCATCGTTCGTTGCAACGCGTACTGCGTCCTTGCAGCTGGCACATAACTTTCTATTGGTGCTTATTTTGTTTAAAATGCATCATTTATGAAAAAAACTTTAAAAGACCATTAGAACTTTTACCCCTGGGACATCTTCGCCGCAGCACGATGCACTTACCGTGGAAACAAATTTTTCCGGACGAAATTCACCAGCCTATAGAAGTGCTGCAAACCGACTAGTCGTCCGCTGCGGTCTTGTTTTGCTTCATATGAAGATTACTGAACAAGGATGAGGTCGCTCGCGAAGTGCATCGAAATCACGGATTAATTAATTCGGTTTTAACCGCGGTTGTGACAATAGATTTTTTGGTGACCGAGTTTCTATCGAGCCATTAGAAACGTGCAAAAAATGTCAATTTTGTAAACAAGGAAAGGGAAATATGTGTTCTAATTTTGCATATTTGAGTGCACACGACACTCACGGAGCCATAACCGAGTTTCACATACAGCAGGCGACCTCCTGTTATAAGTACATCAAAAAATAACTCAAAAAACAAGAATTCCTGACTCTATGTCTTTCGATGAAGCAGCAATGGTCCAACCTCTTTCCGTCGCAGTAGGAATATGCAAAAGAGCAGGAAATTTATTAGGAAAAAAAGTAGTAATTGACGGAACAGGTTTCTTAATATTATAACAACACATCCAGGGGCGGTTGGAAGCTTGTGTTTGATGGTTCTTAAGGCTAGTGGAGTCTTGAGAATTTGTGTGACAGGTAGGGTACTTTCAGTAACAAGCCTACAGACATTCTCCAAGAAAGGATTGATTTTTCTCTCAAAAATGGGGCAGATTGTGGGGTACTAGTTGGGGAGGGTGACAGTCCTGGGGTGATCTCGGACAATATTATTAATGAATTGGGGGATATGGCAGATGTGTGTCTCGACTGTTGTGGAATTAGTTCTAATAACAATTTAATTTAACTAATATTTAAATAATAATTGTATAATAAAAAAATTTCAAGTAATGAAAATTGAATAAACTTTTTTTAGAATAATTAATTTATTTTAATTAAATATGAATTAAAATTTTATTTAAAATTAAATATATAAATAAATTAATAAATCGAAGCAACAGAGAGACCAAATATACCACCAAAAAACCCCCTCAATTACATAATCAACGAAGAAGAAAAAATACTCCAAATGGAAAGGCAAAGAATAGCCGAAAAGGAAGCTGCAAAAAAGAAGAAAATCGGGTTCCAATGCAATATTGCACATTTAATGGGTCTCATAGATGTTTAGTTTGTAAGTCAAAGATTTGCCGTAATATAAGAAAATTTGCAATTAATGCTGTGCAAGACTACATTAGACGTATTTCAAATTGAATTAATTTCTATTTATTGGATTATATATTTTTAAATAAGTCGGTGACAATTAAATTGGACAGCATAGACTGCCACAGGAAAGTCCGTCATAATTAAAAATATCAATTGTGTCAGTTTTCAAATGGAAAACAATCGGGAATACCAAAGTGCTAAGTAGAATCACAGTCATTGCCGTCTAACCACAAAAACCAACATCATTTAGAGATCATGAATCTTTGACAATATTAAAATAAATAATTAGGTTAGTTAATAAGTGATATTCAAATTTGAGTGAAAGACAAAAACAAAATTAGATGATTGCCAGGAAAGTAGTCAAAAGGCTAATGGTCAGGTCAACGGCAACACTCATCATCCTCCTCGCGGCCGTAGTCTTTTGGCAGGATACCGGTACTCGGATGGTCGCCGGTGACCCTTTCCAAAAATGTGTTTAAACAATACTACTTAAATGAAGTTAATAGCAATTGCATCACTTGTGCAAGTTTGCCTTTAATTCTGACTAGTGCATGTAACAATAAAGAAAAGTGGAAACAAGAAATATCAGAATAAATAATTAGGTTAGTTAATGAATACCGTTAGAATATTTTTCTGTTAAATTCACTTGTGCAGATCATATTATTTGTGATCGGGTGGTCATAGAAGTTGCAATCTAATGTGAGTATAAAAACACACCAAATTCTTCTTTCATAGTTAGTGTTGTCTTTTGATTTTGATCTAATTTTATTTCCACACTGTTGTCGGCTAATAAGATTTTTGTTACATTAATCACTGTCGTAATTCTTATATGAAAATAACAAAGTATACAGTGTGGGTTGGGACCCGTTTGTGAACATGCACATTTTCTGGTCTTTATAAAAACTACACAGTCAGTAATTTAAAATACTAAAGCCTGACAGGACGACTGATTTTTGGCGACTGAAAGATGGTTTTTGATGGCATGTGACTTTAATGTTAGAATAAGATTTGTACAGTTGTGATAATGCGGATAGACGTGCAAAACTATCTACATTCACGTAACGAAGATTATCACAGTAATACGGATTTCTAATAATTCGAAATATTTAAATATACATATAGTATAATTTATCCAACCTATCAAATGAGTTGTTTAGTATTTTCTTTAGCGAGTCTCCAACACACTTACTAGTATTAATAAAATATTGATTACAAGTTTTTCAAATTTTCTAGATGGGAGAATATTTCTCCATTAGGAAATGTAACATTTCTCTTATTGTGAATAACTCATTGGTTAGACATTAAATTGATATATTTATTAAACTGTTTTTTGTTAATATATATTACTTTGCACGTATATTTCGAGGCGTAATGAAAACAATATTTTTTAATCCTGGATGTACAAATATTTGACCTCTCGAGCATTTTGGACCAGTCACTGGACACTAATATCAAGTCCGTAAATAAATCACAATTATTTATAAATTAAACAAAAATTGGCTAACTTAATACTATTTATAAGATATCGCAAATAAGAAAATTTGTGAACTTATATAATGATAAGTCGATGGCAAGCTAAAAAAAACTTAAATTAGTAGATTATATTGAAATAAATCCAATTTAAATTCTTTACTGCATCCGCCTTCTAAAACTTCCAAATAACGATGGCTATTTAGTTCATCCTCTAATGGAGCACTATACCTTAATAAATAAAAGTTTTTTTCTGATATCTCAAAATGATTCTCTAATCCAGCTAGTCTAAAGTAAATATTCACATTCTACATTTTTCACGTTTCCTACTCCACAGCAAAAAGTTTTAAATCATAAATTAATAAAACATAATTTTTAGATTTCCATCAATAAAAATTTTTAAAGACGTATAATTGTTAGGTTATTTGGAATTTTTAGTACATAATAAGCAAATAAAATAGTTGATTTGTGAATTTTTTTAATTAGCGTTTTTTATAGATCTCTAGGAGTCGTCTAAAATGCCGGTTTGTTTCTTGATATCAGGCTTATTAATAAAGTCAGAATAAATAATAAATGGGTTAGTTTACTCTCTGATTTGATGAATAAATACATTATGGATTAATAGCTTATTGTCCACCCCTATGATTTTATGAATCTTAAACTAATAAAATTTGGAAAAATATCTTGAATTTACTTCAAAGGAAAAATTTCTGTTAAAATAAAAAAACTTGTTTAAAAATAAAAATTTCTATTAAAATAAAAAAACTTGTTTAAAAATAAAAATATATTAAATCATCAATTCATAAAATAATATTAATAAAAGTCCAAATAAAAAGAAACCAAAGAAGTAAGAATTAGTAATTGGAAAATTGAAAAAACCAGTATCAAGAAGCACATTAAATATTTATTTTTATTATTTAAATTAATACTTATTTTTATGATAAAAATTGGAAGTTTGAACAGAATATAAATTTCGGAGATCGGTTTGATGATCTCGAAGAAGAGTCACAAGAGACGTGAATCTAGCTGGCTTTTTCAGCGCATTTCGCCCGCGATATTGCGCGGAAACTGCCTGTCTATACGCTCGTCCTCTCAACCAAAGAATTAAAGTGGATGAATTAAAATTTAATTTTATAACAATAATTGATTAAAAATATATAAATTTAAACTGAATCTATAGTTGCAACATACAGTTCTATTATTTTAACGGAGTTAATATTTTGACCGCAATTATTAATTAAAGTCAAATAGAATTTAATTTTTTAAAAATTGTTATCAGACGATTTAACATAAAATTACAAAAGCAGAAAACTGTAAAATCTGTTTTACAATTTTGATATCTTTTCAACATATAAAAATGTTTTTTATGTAGAAAATACACACTTTCTTTAATAATCATTTTGCTTATAGTTAAAGAAATGTCAATTACTTGTGGAATATTAATTTGAATGCCATTTGTTAACAATTTAGATTTGACTAACGATAACAAAAATACAAAAATCCTACCTGTCTTTTATAAAATTATTTTTAGTTAAGTATAGTCGTTTTTAATGCAGTCTAGTTGCTATTAATTTTATCATCGAATATATTAACATCAAATTCCCTGCTGAGATATTTGGCATTTTATAATATTTATATTTTGACAAAATCGATTTTAAAATAAAATTCGAATATTTTTTTGAATTTTTTTCAAACCACTTTGGCTCGGTAACGTACTGGGCTCGTGACATATTTGATGAATCTAAAGCATTCAAAGTTCTCCTTATTTAAAAAAAAACAAAAAGAACTTATTCACCAATCTAATGAATTCAAAAACTACTTATTGTAAAATAAGTTGACAAGATAAAACATTAATTTTGTTAAAATGAATTGGATCTCAAACATTGTTCATTTGTTGTAAATTCAGCATATAATAGTTATTTTGGACGTATAGAATATCGATAATATGAGTATCAAATTATACACAATTCGCTGTCTTTCTATGGACAGTTTACTCCATATATTCCTAAATATGAAACAGATATAAGACACCCATTTGATTTGACTTTAAATTAAATTTATTATTATTAAAAGCAATATTGCGACCTGTAGGTTCCTAACTATCGATTTTGAGATATATGAACCCTTAGTCCCTACATAACGGTTATCCACCACTCTTCCATGCAATAAGTCAGCCATAAAAACAAATAAACTCAAGTAAAATTATTAAATTAAGATTCCATATAATTTATGATATTTTTATTAATATCTTCAAATCTTTGATCCAATTTTTTGATCCAGGAAATTCTAATTCGTCGTTTAATGTCATATTCATTTAAATTAGATGTAAATCCGCTTTCTATATAATAAATAGATAACTAAACAAAACCTGTACAAAATTGACTGATGTAGTCAATTTGTTCTTTAAGAGTAACTTGAATATGATTAATGAGATTATAAAAGTCCATGCTGTACTGTTCACAAGAATTATAATTAACATGTTCATTTGACATTTCATTTATTAGCTTTGCTTTAATTTAAATAAAAAATTTACCGGCACATTTTAAAGACTCTACTAAATTTTTTTCTATTGAATCAATCATTTTTATTCTTTCTAAAGTAGCTGACATTTTACACCAAAACAGATATTTAAAATATTTAAAAATAAATATTTATTAATAACAAATTTATAAATTATATTTTTTATAGAAATACTATTTAGAAATGGTTTCTCAAAAATTCTTAGTTCATTAATTGATAATTCAAAACACGTTTTAAATATTTTAAGCAAGCTCTACATATCATTGAAATATTATGAAAATAGGTGTTTCAAGAACAGTTTTAAAAATATATCTTAATTATATGTTTTTTTATTTTAATATTTTTGACTTTATTAATATAAAATACAAGCGACACATGGTTCTATAATTTATGTTGTTATGTATTGCATGTTTTTGCTCTTATATGTTATTTTAAGCAGTCTAAAACAGTTTGGTATTATTACTGAGCTCCCTATCTACTGCAATATCATCTGGCGTGATTTATTAGTTAACTGCCCACATTTGAATCATTAATCAGAAATCAATCATATATAAAAATGTTATACAAATATTACTAAGAAAATTGAATTTCACAAATAATTGAAAGTTGAATAAAGTCTTGATGTTTTACTATAGCCATCTTCCTGTCTTTCTTTACAAAATGTTTTAGTTTGAATTTTGCTGATAGAGATGATATCTAAGGTCGGCGCCTTACACCCTGAAAGGGATGTTTTTTAAGTTAAGTCATGCAGTTCTGACTACTGCAGGTTCAGCAGTATGCTCGTTAAGACTAATCCGATTAATTGAATTTATGTCATAATAGAAAGATGTCAGATTTTATTCGATTTGAACTTTACAGTTTAATTTAGTTCAATTCCCTGTACATAAAGAACTGTAGAATTCTTTATAATTCAAGTATTAATTCGTAATTCTAGTGTAAACGGAGTTTTCATTGGTCAAAGATATGCCAAGTTCATTCACGTCCTCTCAATTGATCTTCTAAGATTCATTTTAGAAAATTGGACGTGAAATAAATCTCAACAAAAAGAGTTATTTACAAATTAAGCGCCCACCCTCCAAGAAATGACGAAAAATAGAGGTATATAAAATACGAAGATTATTAATTGAAGATGCACAAAATATTGCATTTTTTGAATTATATCAGCCCAACAGTTGTCGCAGGGTCAAATTTTGTTGATGAAAGATTTTGTTGATCAATCAAGTTTTGAATACTTGGCCTTTGGATAGACATTGAAGCCACTTCTAGAACTTCTAAAAAATGAGTCCACACTTGTTGAGGGAGAAAGTCGTATTCAAGTTTTGCATGGATTGTTGTGATAGTAATATTTTAACTGTTTCATTGAAATATCTATTCGATTAATTTTGTATTTGTATTAAAATATGGTGTTTCTATTCGCTGGAGTTTTCTAATAATGCATTGATAACTCAAATAGGTTGGAATATTTGTCCAATCACTTGTCAATGTTTTCCCGACTCGAACCATTAATGAAAATTTAACAAAAAATGATTATTTAACCAGAAATATAAATCCAAATAGTAATTCATTAGTTATTATTTCTTGCATAGAACATCAATATTGACGGCAGCTTTCATTTAAACCAGGGGTTCTCAACCTTTTTAGCTCAAGGGCCAAATCGATAATTAAGATTAGCTTCACGGGCCGCAAAAAAATATTTTATATATTTTTATATTTTCCAAGCCAGTAACTCGCTTGCAATCCGAAGTGCAGCCACTGCTGATGCGTAATGAGTTTTTTTACTCTTTTTGTTTCTTTTTTAATTTTCATTTCCTTTATAAAGAAATAAAAGCTAAAAAATCTACAAAAGGCGTTGTAACTAAAAAGAAAGTATTATTTGTTTATTTAGTTTTTGAAATCGGAATAAGTAAAGTCGAAGAAGTTCGTAAAAGCTGACTCAAGTGATTATCCGTGAGCTTGTTACGATATTTATTTTTTATTCGAATCATTTTACTAAATATTGATTCGCATAAATATGTAGATTCATATATGCATTGTGTGTTATATTTTTGAATTTGTCTTGAGGAATTAATTTGTAAAAATTAATAATGGACGCATTTTTGAACAATGCCGCCAGTTCTATATCATGTTGTAAATTAATGAGTTATAGTTGAATTTTGCAGACGCATCCTTAATTTCCACGCTGAATGGAGTTGCAAATATTTTCATTAAAGGAAGGAATTCTTTAAAATTCTAAAAATTAAATTTATATAAATGTACCCCAAAACGTGCTTCAAATTGATTAATTAAATCACCAATATTTTTTTTAGATAATAACAAAACAATTGTATGTGAATGGACTGAAGTATTTGTCCTTTGGCATAGTATTATTAGTGATTAATTCAACATTATAGACGCTTTATAACGATGCAAGATTCATCAGAGTGTCCAAATAAATGTAGACGAGATTAATGCATTCGTTCTAATCCCCACAAAAATTATACTCACAAAGTTTGTAGTGGAATAAAGATATCGCAATTCCCAATACTGACATCTGCGAATTGAATCAAATTTTGAGTTGCACAAGTTCTAAAGACAATAAAAAAGTTATCGAACAAAATAACGTTGAGACAACCCCATCTTATGTCAAGACAATTGGAATAATATTACTTTTATTTTATAAAAAGCCGTATTTGTAAAATTTCTCCACTTCAACTTGCTTTAAACCATCTTGTGAGGTAATGGCCACTTCGATTAAATTTATTTTTTTTTGTCATGCACAAAAATGGCAGGTTTACTGAATTGGACTTTCATTTCAGTCACAATTGACGTGTCAACTCTAATTTCGACATTTCAAGTCGACATTTTTGACAAAACCGAATTTCCTTTCAATTTCATGCTTCTTTGATTCCATATATTTGGCACAAATAAAGTTTGATCAACTTTACTTCTCTTGTGCATGCAAAAAAATTCATATCTTGCAAAAGCTATTTCTAAAATGTACAGTAAACATCGATTAATTTCATAACATTTGTCTATTGTAACTCAGCAATTAAATTCAGCCAATAACATAATTTCTTCATTAATCTTCGAAATCCATGAAACTTGAGACTGAGGACAGTAGAATCTTGTAGATAAAGCTGCCTGAGTTCGACCTCCTTAAAATCACAATTTCCCAATAGGAACATATTAGTAATTATAATTTATCTATTCCAGTTG
>NW_021834932.1:40000-58499 GCF_006345805.1 Octopus sinensis | reverse complement strand
ACCAGACCCCAATTGTTTCTGTTTAGAAATTAAATATTAGAGAGCCTCAGGTCATTGCTGGCATTTATCCAAAGTGATTTAAAAAAAAAAAAGGAGTTATGTAAGCGATAATTCATTTTAATAGCATAGTTTTTAGTTAGGAAATATTTTTTCTTACACACACACACATACACACACATACGGCTTTGCTTGATTGAAGGTGGGGGTAAAAATTTAGATTACAATTCATTTTGTTGCTTATATTCCGCCAATAGACCACGCGCGTGTTACTTCTCTTTCACTCTTTTACTTGTTTCAGTCATTTGACTGCGGCCATGCTGGAGCACCGCCTTTAGTCGAGCAAATTGACCCCAGGACTTACACACACACACACATACATATATATATATATATATATAGACACACACACACATATATATGTGACCCCGTGTGTACCATTGGCGATTTTTTTTTTTCCTCTGTCTTCCCTTTTCCTATGTTTCCGACGAAGAGCTCCGCTCGAAACGTTAAACCCTCCTTCTTTCCTTTCTTCCTGAGCGTCCAATAATACTATATTTGTTCCACGTCCTTGCATTGTTGTATTTTTTTGTGCTTTCTTGTTTGGATTAACTTTATATATATATATATATATATATATATATATATATACATACATACATATATACGACAGGCTTCTTTCAGTTTTCGTCAACCAAATCCACTCACAAGGCTTTGGTCAGCCCAAGGCTATAGTAGAAGTCACTTGCCCAAGGTGCCACGCAGTGGGACTGAACCCGCAACCATGTGGTTGGTAAGCAAGCTACTTACCACACAGCCACTCCTGCACTTATTCCATAAAATGTGTTTAATGGGAGAAAAATATTGAAAAAAAGCATCAGTACATGATAGTGAAAAGGGAGGGTGGTTTGAGGTGTGCTAGAAGCAACAGTGAAACCTCCCTTGAATTTTTTACCCTATCATCATCATCATTATTGTTTAACATCTGCTTTCCATGCTGGCATGGGTTGGACGATATGACTGAGGACTGACGAACCAGATGGCTGCACCAGGCTCCTATCTGATCTGGCAGAGTTTCTACAGCCGGATGCCCTTCCTAATGCCAATCACTCTGAGAGTGTAGTAGGTGCTTTTATGTGCCACTGGCACGAGGGCCAGTCAGGTGGTACTTGCAATGGCCATGCTCAAATGTAGTTTTTTTACGTGCTACCTGCACAGGAGCCAGTCCAGCGGCACTGGCAATGACCTCACTTGAATTATTTTTTCACGTGCCTGTGAGTTGACGCTGGTAAAGATTACACTTGAATGGCGCTTTTTACGTGCCACTGGCACAGATACCAGTCAGCTGCTCTGGCAATGATCACTCTCGGATGGTGCTCTTAGCGCTCTACTAGCAAAGATGCCAGTCATGCAGTGCTGTCAACGAATTTGATTTCGATTTCATTTTCACTTGCCTCAACAGATCTTCGCAGGCAGTTTAGTGTCCAATGAAGGAAAGGTACACATAAATGGGCTGGTCAGCCCCTGGCATCGGTCATGGGTTATGGTCTTACTTGGTTTGCCAGGTCTTCTCACGCACAGCATATTTCCAAAGGTCTCGGTCACTAGTCATTGCCTGAAAATATTTACAACTTTTTATTTTTTATTTATTTATTTTTTTTACCAATGGTGTTTAAGTTAAAAAGGAAAATGGCCAAAATCAGTCCAAACAGCCATAACAACAAAATCACTTTTAAATTTTTGTTACAAAAATTATACGGGTATTTAAAAAAATTTTTCATTCAATAAATAATGTTTTTACTTATACATTAATAGAATAAACTGTTGGTTTTCCAAATAGCGAATTAAAACTTGAAATGACAACATTAAAATGGAAAGTGAGAGACTTTGCAAATGAAAATGGAATAATTCGTAGTGAATTCAATGAATATTTGAATTTGTGATGAATTGGACACAGTGAATGCAATGAATATTTAAATTTGCGAGAAATTGGAGTTAAAAATTTCAATAAACTTGAGAAATTGAAGTTATAGGAAATTTCTTAGAACGTGTCAATTTATAAAAATATTTCCAGGTGGTCAACCCTTTAATAATTGCTTACACACACACACACACACAATATTTAATAGTCACAATGCATGTATTAAAATGCTACTAATAGTTTCAGATGTCAAGATAGCTCACATATTCTTCAGACGCAAACCACATATCATATACACGTGTGTATACATGCAAGTGTGCACACGTACATCAATATTATATATATATATGTATGTATGTGTGAGGAAGATATAGATGTCCATTGCACCCAGGCGTGTATACATTTTTGTTAATATACAATTACACATACCTAATTTTTATGTTTCTGTCTTAATGAATGAGTGGATAAATATATCTACACACATATATTTCAATGCGCACCTCTACCACCAGCACCCCCACCACAGACCAGCTAGCCATACCATCATCACCATGGAAACATTGTTAGTTATTCTTTTTCTTTTTTTTTTTTTACTTTTTATATATTGTTTGTGTTTTTTGTTTTTTTTGTTGTTGTTGTTTTTTTCTTACCCTTTTCTCATTATTAAAATAACTTTCTGATCATTATCGTCAGCATGCACCACTGACTAACGACGTCTGGATGGTGATAACGATGGTGAGGATAACGATGACGACGACGACGTGATGCTAATAATGGTGATGATGGTTATGATGATGATGATGATGCTGGTAGCAATGTCTGTAGAGATAGGGTGATCATGATGATGATGATGATGATGGTGGGGGTGGTGATGATGATGGTGGTGGTATGGCGACAGTGTTAGTGCTAGTGTTTGATGGTCATGGTGGGGATGTATGTAATGGTTGACATTGGTGATGTTTGTGATGGTGCGGTGGTGTTGGTGCTGGTTGGGGATGGTGGTGCAGATTACGGTAGGATGTTGGTGTTGGAGTTGGTAATAACAGTGGTGGGGGGGATGATGGGGATAATGATGATGGTAGTAACTGTGATGGTGGTGGTGGTGGTGGAGTTGGTAGTAGTAGTGGATGGGGGGAATGACAGAGGATGATGATGGCAATAGGGATGATGATGGTGGTGGTGATGGAGATGGCAATGGTGATTGTAATGATGATAGTGATGTTGTTGATGTTAGTGACGGGGATGGGGACGGATTTTGGTGGTGGTGGTGATGAAAGCCGAGATAAAGGTGATGGTATCTGTGGCAATGGCAGTGATGATGATAAAGGTAAACGAAGAAACCCACGACGATGGTTGTGTTGTTGCTGTTGTTGTTGTTGTTGTTGGTGGTGGTGGTGGTGGTGGTGGCAAAGGCGGTGATGATAACAAGCACCTGCTAATCCGCTTCTTTACAGTTAGATATTTTTTTTTTTGCTTTTGATTTCTTCACCCTGCCTTCCACCCCCACCCCACCCCCCCGCCCACCCACCACCACCACCGCCACCACCACACACACTTCGTCTCCCCCTCTCCCATACCGCCACCACCACCACACACTTCGTCTCCCCCTCTCCCATACCACCACCACCATCACCAACACCACCACACACTTTGTCTCACCCTCTCCCGTACCGCCACCACCACCACTATCATCACCATCACCACCACCACACACTTCGTCTCCCCCTCTCCCCCTTACCGCCACCACCACCACACACTTCATCTCCCCCTCTCCCCCTTACCGCCACCACCACCAGCCAAGATATCTCAAGAATTCTTTTCATTCCCAAACGATTGAATGCCTCCTGCCTATGTCTGTGAATGTGGCTGTTTTTGCACTGCCACCCACCTCTACTGCACCAAGACAACAGCATATCTACCCTGCTCCCCACCCCTCGCTCCTACCCCACCCCACCCAGACTCCTGGTTCCACATTGTCAGATAAACCTATGTAGTTTAATATATTACAGGTGGCTATGTAGAGGTATCCCACCACCTCAACCACCACCAGGGTGGATGGGAGGTAGGGTACCATGATTATAATACACGTAAGGCTTATGTAATTCATTATGTTTCAAGTGACTTAGTGGGTGGCAAATGGAAGATATCTTACGGGTAAAAAGTATTGCAGCCACCACATGGCTGGTGTTAGTTAGTAAGGGTGGGCGGATATCTTGATGGGGTGGTTGAGATTCCGGATCTGTTTTCTGAGTTCAGATCCTATCAATCAAGAGGTGGAAATTAGTCATTGCCTAGTTTATCCCCCAAGCAGTGGGATTTAAATTAATTGCCCAATTTATCCCCCAAGCAGTGGGAATTAAATTCATTGCCCAGTTTATCCCTCAAGCAGTGGGATTTAAATTAATTGCCCAGTTTATCCCTCAAGCAGTGGGACTTAAATTCATTGCCCAGTTTATCCCTCAAGCAGTGGGATTTAAATTCATTGCCCAGTTTATCCCTCAAGCAGTGGGACTTAATTCATTGCCCAGTTTATCCCTCAAGCAGTGGGAATTAAATTCATTGCCCAGTTTATCCCTCAAGCAGTGGGACTTAAATTCATTGCCCAGTTTATCCCTCAAGCAGTGGGAATTGAATTCATTGCCCAGTTTATCCTTCAAGCAGTGGGACATAAATTCATTGCCCAGTTTATCCCTCAAGCAGTGGGATTTAATTCATTGCCCTGTTTATCCCTCACAGTGGGAATTAAATTCATTGCCCAGTTTATCCTTCAAGCAGTGGGACATAAATTCATTGCCCAGTTTATCCTTCAAGCAGTGGGACATAAATTCATTGCCCAGTTTATCCCTCAAGCAGTGGGATTTAATTCATTGCCCAGTTTATCCTTCAAGCGGTGGGACTTAAATTCATGGTGGTCAGAGACCCCTGTTATAGGCAATCTATCGAAGGCAGTAGATTGACAAAAACTGTTATAATGTCCGACTGGGCACCTTGTTATCCCTTCTGGCGATGATGCCTGCTAAATTTCCCCACCCTAAATAACCAACCTCTAACCTCTCCCAATAACAAACTTATAAGAAATTTCGAATAGATCTAAGTAAACCTTCAACTAAGTGCAGATTATTACTCAAATGTGATCTCCTTACAAATCCTATACAAATCTAATATGTAGCACTTGGCTTTAAATACATGCTTAAAGGAGCCCAAGCAACGAGGAGGAGATCCTCCCCCCACGATACTATCAATCATGAACGACCATGGGATTACACCTAGAAAGTCCCCCCCACCTCCGAGGCACAAGTCCAAGCAAGGTTGTTAATGGAAGACCAGCTGTCATCCATGCATACCATCCTCCCCTCTCCATACCACTGATGTTATCCAAAGGAAAGGCAAAGGCTGATACCAGTGAAATCGCAACTCCAGAAAGCAGCCCTTATATCTATATATTTATGTGTATGTGTCTTTGTGCCTCCCCACCATCACTTGAAACCAGTGTCGGTGTGTTTACGTCCCCATAATTTAGCAGTTCAGCAAAGGAGACCGATTGAATAAGTACTAGGCTTATAAATCATAAGTCCTGGGGTTGCTTATTTTTGACTAAAAGCACTCTTTAAGGTGGTGCTCCAGCATGGCCGCAGTCAAATGACTGAAACAATTGAAAGAATAAAAGAATATATATACATATATAGTTAATTCGAGGAAGTTATATCCTCATTAGGGATTATATAATCCAAGATATTCTACTGGTTTAATCTCTATCATATAATGCGAAAGTCACTGGTGTACGTTAGGGATTATTAAAATTATATATTATTAATATTGAAGGAAAAAGAAAATGAAGGAAAAAATGGATGTATGGACAATTTATTTGTATGTTATAAAATGATGAAAATATCTTTTAAAAAGCATAATCGTACAAATAAACTGATTAGAAGTTGTAAAGCTCAAAAAATAAAGTAAAGGAACGTACAAATATTTTTCAGTCCTAAGCACTTTGGTTAATTGCCAAGAAAGGTATTATATTCTAGCGATATGGAGTAAGACTTCTTTAGGGTTAATTATGAGCTTAAGTCCTACCTCATATACTAAGAATATGATACCTTTCTTAGCATTTAACCAAATGCTTGGGCAATAGGACTGAAGTATATATGTATGTTCTTTTCTTTTATTTTTTGAGCTTTACAACTTGTAATCAATTTATTTGTAGTTATGTTTTTTAAAAGAAATTTTCATCATTTTTATAACCTACAAATAAATTATTCATACATCCATTTTTTTCCCCATTTTCTTTTTTCCTCCATATATATATATATATATATATAATATATATATATATATATAGCTATTATATAAAATCTGTTCTGTCTGTCTGTGTGTGTGTGTGTGTCTTATAGGATCTCGGGCATCCTCCATCCGATTGCACTCAAATTTGATATGTAGATACTGACGGTATCAGGGCGTGTATAAGTCTTTAAAAAATTACAAAATTTGATTCCAGGTGAGAATGCGATCGATAAAGCCATGGGAACGTGCATTTGTACGTGCAAGTATATCAATCGAAATCCGTCTTTTGCTGGTGTCTCAAATTTTGGTTAAATCGGTGTTTCTCCAAGGGGATGCCTATGGGACGGTCGGACAAGTTGTTTTGAGAAAATTTGGTTTAAATGTTTGACAACTCAGCACTGTCCATTGGAGGAGGGGGGGTTGCTCATATATATATATATATATCTATATATATATATATAATATTAATTCGAGACAAAACCACTATTTTGCAAAACAAACAAGGAAAGACTTAATCAATACATAAAAATTTTTAATATAAGGAAATAAACCGCCACTACAATCGTTTCATGTCTTCAATGACATTCGTCAGGGGGATTTTCGATCTCCTAATCTGTTTTAATTTATGAAGTCATGAAACGATTGTAGTGGCGTTTTTTTTTACTTTTTATTAAAATTTTATGTATTGATTAAGTCTTTCCTTGTTTGTTTTGCAAAATAGTGGTTTTGTCTCGAATTAATATTATATAATATTTTACTATAAAATTGGATTTAATCCTAAATCTGATTTTTTCCCTGTAAATTTGGATTTATTCCCTAATATTTATTATTATTATATATATATATATATATATATATATATATATAATATATATATAATATGCGTTTGTTGCAAATAAGACAAATGCATATATATATATATATATATATATATATATGCGTTTGTTGCAAATAAGACAAATGCACTTGTTACGTATTTCAATGAAAAACATAAAGCTCAGTCCATTTTTCTTCAAACATAGCATGTTCTTTAGCATTTCTTTTTCTTTTAAGGATTTTTATAACCGCTTGCCATATTGATAAGGGTATCGGGAAAATTGATTCAACAAAGTTATGAACCAGTTAATTTTATATTATCACTTTCCTGAATTTTTATTATTACCGTTGCCTGGGAAAAATAAAACCCAACTGGATGGTAGTCATGGTGCTTCTGCAAAAAAATTAAGATATTGTTTGGTTCTGCAAGGCTTAACTTGATTTCTCTCCCTTGTCCACACAGGTGTTGACAAGTGAGTGGGTAGAGAAGGTCGGTAACTGATAAGCCAATGTCTGATGAAAGTAATTCCTTTTGACCTTCTCGACACCGACTGATAGCAAAAATGGGGCCTCCCCCACTCTTTTGAAAAAAGTTATTTCTTTCACTGCTTTTTCAGAAAAAAGTAATATTTGTTTATAATCCTGTCTGCAAAACACCAAATTAGTAGTTTCTGTTTTGATAAAGCTTTACCAATTTGTTTTTGATTTTTAATAGATTTTTAAATATTGATAGAAAGAGGGTCAGTGTCAATTTTGGAGATTTTTTTCCGTAAAAACACGGAAAATAAAATAGGAAGGAAAATTTAAATACTTGAGATTCTTGGATATGAATAAGTTTTACACAGTATCTTCTCACTGGTGGGGCCCCAGCATGGCCACAGCATCAGGGCTGAAATGTATAAAAGAATCTTTCAGCTTTCATTTCATATAAAAATAACTTTGATACATGCAATGTATTTTTAATTTTCTCAGTGTAGTTGGGTTTCAAAGGAGTTGTACAAACCTAGTAATATCTGTTTTATGGTGAAAACCAAATTTTCATTCAAACTTCCATTCAAAGTCTGACTGTTTTAAGTCATCCAGCTTGCTAGTGATTTTGCCAGTTCGCCACCTTAATAATAACTTATTTCTTTATTGCCCACAGGGGGCTAAACATAGAGGGGGAAAACAAGGAGAGACAAGGGGATTGTCGATTACAACAACCCCATTACGTAACTGGTATTTATTTAATCGACACTGAAAGGATGACAGGCAAAGTTGACCTTGGCGGAATTTGAACTCAGAACGTAGTGACGGGCAAAATATTGCTAAGCATTTTGTCCAGCGTGCTAACGATTCTGCCAGCTCACCACTAATGAGGATAATAATGATAATAATGATTTCAAATTTTGGCACTAGGCCAGCAATTTCGGGGAGAAGGGGTAAGTCAATTACATTGACCCCAATGCTCGACTGGTACTTATTTTATTGACCCCGAGAGGATCAAAGGCAGTTGAAATTGGCAGAATTTGAACTCTGAACATAAAGACGTTTGAACTGCCATGGAGCATTTTGTCTGACATGCTAACGATTCTGTCAGCTTACCACCTTCAAGAGCTGGAAGGAATATTGCCAGACATTTTCATGCCATTCTAGCATTTCTGCCAGCTCAATAAAAGTAATAATATCAATCAACCATTCATCACTCTTTTTATTTATGTCATTAGGCGCAGGAGTGGCTGTGCGGTAAGAAGCTTGCTTCCCAACCACATGGTTCCAGGTTCAGTCCCACTGCGTGACACTTTGGGCAAGTGTCTTCTACTATAGCCTCGGGCCGACCAAAGCCTTGTGAGTGGATTTGGTAGACAGAAACTGAAAGAAGCCTGTCGTATATTTGTATATGTATGTATGTGTTTGTGTCTGTGCTTGTCCCAGCAACATCGCTTGACAACCGGTGCTGGTTTGTTTACATCCACGTAACTTAGTGGTTCGGCAAAAGAGACCGATAGAATAAGTACTAGGCTTACAAAGAATAAGTCCTGGTGTCGATTTGCTCGACTAAAGGCAGTGCTCCAGCATGGCCATAATCAAATGACTGAAACAGGTAAAGAGAGTCATAATACCACCTTAACCCTTTTACTATTGTGACGCATTTTCACCTGTATTTTCTATCTTAAGAAAACTGCACTCACACACCCACACACACAGAAGTACGTGTGGGGGTGGGCTTTGTCTTTTTCTTCTTTATCATAATTCTTCTTTTTGATATGACAATGGAAACATTGTAAGTGTGGGGCGTCTCCAAATTTAACCAATAAATTTTACACAAAGTTACGCATTTACACACATAGACCTGCGCAATAACTATATATATATATATATATATATATATATATATATATATATATATATACATATATATAAAGTTAATCCAAACTTGAAAACACAAAGAGATAACACAACAATGCGAGGACGTGGAACAAATAAAGTTTATTGGACGCTCAGGAAAGGAAAGGAAGAAGGAGGATTTAATGTTTCGAGCGGAGCTCTTCATCAGAAACGTAGAAAAAGGAAAGATCCAAGGAAGGGAAGGCGGAGGAAAAAAATCACCAACGATACACACTCGGTCTCATGTCTGCATGCAAGTATTTTTATATATAGGTAATATATTATATATATATATATATATATACATATATATATATATATATATATATATATATAAGCTACTCTCACTAGAGACCTGTTTTACATTAACTAATACTCTAATGGCTTAACTGTCCTACAAATATTAACTGTCCTACAAATACATTGCATGATATATCTATGCACATACAGGTGCCATGTAAAAAGCCTTGGTGATGGTGCCATACTATTTTACTTGTTTGTCATTTGACTGCGGCCATGCTGGAGCACCGCCTTTAGTCGAGCAAATGGACCCCAGGACTTAGTCTTTGTAAGCCTAGTACTTATTCTATCGGTCTCTTTTGCCGAACTGCTAAGTTACTGGGACGCAAACACACCAGCATCGGTTGTCAAGCGATGTTGGGGGGATAAACACAGACACACAAACATACACACACATATACATATATATATATGTTATACACAACGGGCTTCTTTCAGTTTCCGTCTACCAAATCCACTCACAAGGCTTTGGTCAGCATGAGTCTATAGCAGAAGACACTTGCCCAAGGTGCCACACAGTGGGTGGTAAGCAAGCTACTTACCACACAGCCACTCCTGCGTCATGTAAAAAAACCCAAAAAACAAATCATCTGGTGCCAGTGTCAAATACACATGATCATGTATTGTCAAGTTAACATGTAGACAGGGTTATAATCCAAGGTGTGTCCTCATGAAGCAGGTCTGCATATTTTAGTTATTGCAGTTCTCTAACATAAATCCAATGATGGTGATCTGTATGAGAGTTGAAAACACTGGAGAATTCTGTTAAATACTGGAAAATATTTATTGCGGAATAATTAATTACATATTAAAAGAGAAAGCTGGAAAAATATTGTGGTATTATTATTATTATTTTTTTTTTTGGTATTGAGCTGGCAGTATCATTAGCATGCTGGGTGAAATGCTTAGTATTTCGTCTGCCATTATGTTCTGAGTTCAAATCAAGAATTTAGCTAGGTATGGCAGTGTGGCAAAGAAGCTTGCTTCCCAACCACATGGTTGTGGGTTCAGTCCCACTGCATGGCACTTTGGGCAAGTTTATATATATGTATGTATATGTGGAGGCACAATGGCCCAGTGGTTAGGGCAGCAGACTCGCAGTTGTAGGATCGCGGTTTCGATTCCCAGACCGGGCGTTGTGAGTGTTTATTGAGCGAAAACACCTAAAGCTCCACGCGGCTCCAGCAGGGGGTGGTGGCGATCCCTGCTGTACTCTATCGCCACAACTTTCTCTCACTCTTTCTTTTGTTGGCCTGCTCGCTTAGCCAGCGGGGTGGTGTCATTTGAAGGCTAAAACAATGCGAAACGCATTGTGACCAGCAACGTGTAGCAGCATCTGATAGCCTGGTCGGTCACGGTGATCACGGTGATATATTTGTATATATATAATATATATCGCCATGATAGTTCGCTAGCCACTAAACCTTTTTCTATTTTCTCTCCCTGTTTATTTCTGTGTTCCTTTCTGTCGAAGAGCGTAGGCTCGAAACGTAAAAGACTTTCTCACTTCCCGCGTATTAAACTAATACATCTGTTTGTTGTTTACACACTCGTCTTCATCATCTAACGGTTTTTTGTAAATTCTCCGGTTGTATATATATATATATATATACATACACACACACACACGTGTGTGTGTTTCTTTGTGTCTGTGTTTGTCCCCCTTCACTGCTTGACACCCGTTATTGGTGTGTTTACGTCCCTGTAACTTAGCAGTTTGGCAAAAAGAGACCAATAGAATAAGTACTTGGCTTAAAAAATGTGCTTAAAAAAGGTGGTGCTCCAGCATGGCCGTAGTCAGATGACTGAACCAAGTAAAAGAATAAGATTAAAAAAACTTCGTTATTTATCTGGTAAACATAAAATTTTAATGGAAAGTTTAATTCTAGATCACTTTAAAACACTAAGTTTATCTCGTAGAAGCCAGGAGTGGTGTTTTTTTTTTTGTCATATTGGTGTCAAGGGGGTTAAAGGTCAATCATTTATCTTTCCTTCTCATGACGTGGCTTTATCATCTTGGTCATCATTTGATACTTTTTAAAACGATAAAAAAGATGACCGAGATGACCTTTTGTTGCCGCATTTCCATTGAAATATCCACTCACAAGGCTTCAGTTGGCCCAAGGCCATAGTAAAAAGCACCTCCACAAGGTGCCATGCAGTGGGACGGAACCTAGAACTGTGGTTGAGAAGCAAACCGCCCACCACATAGCCATACCCATGTGTGTATATGTACATACACACACACACACACACACATTCTTATACAAGAATGTTGACTGTGAGTTTGAAGTCTTCGCCAGGTAAGCCATCATCCGATGATGGCTTAACGACGACGAGGGTTCCGGTTGATCTGATCGTCGGAACAGCCTGCTCGTGAAATTAATGTGTAAGTGGCTGAGCACTCCACAGACACGTGTACCCTTAACATAGTTCTCAGGGATATTCAGCGTGACACAGAGAGTGACAAGGCCGGCCCTTTGAAATACAGGTACAACAGAAACAGGAAGTAAGAGTGAGAGAAAGTTGTGATGAAAGAGTACAGCAGGGATCACCACCATCCCTGCCGGAGCCTCGTGGAGCTTTAGGTGTTTTCGCTCAATAAACACTCACAACGCCCGGTCTGGGAATCGAAACTGCGATCCTACGATCGCGAGTCCGCTACCCTAACCACTGGGCCATTGTGCCTCCACTTATATATATATATATATATATATATATATACATATACACACACACATACCACGTGTGTGTGTGTGTGTGTGTGTGTGTGTGTGTATGTATCTATATATATACACACACACACACACACATGCACACAGATGTGGTGGGCTTTTTTCAGTTGCCGTCCACCAATGTTTCACCATAAAACTACCCTTCATTCGAACTTGGAACGGATGGACAGACAGACAGACAGACGGACGGATGGATGGATGAATGATAGACACTGGCTAAGAGCTGTTTATGTAGCGTCTAGTCAGGGGAGGACAAAACATGGAGCAAATATATTTATTGGCTTTTGATGTTATTGGCGTAAACAGCACAGTGGTCGGTGATGCGTGACCCAAACAGTGTTTGTACAAGTTTTTGCTGAGAGAGAACGTGTCTGGCACTGCACCAAATTGGTCACTGAAGCAAATCTATAACAAGAGACCAGAGTTATATGAAATTTAATAATGACATTGTTGTCTAGTGTATTAAATAGTCTGAGGCATTGTACAGCTATAACAATGACAACAGCAATAATAATAATAATAATGATAATAATGATAATAATGATGATAATAGCAAAAAAGTAGATGTATGCAATCCTCTTAAATATAAGAAGGCTTGACTGTGGAAAATAAAGAATGTGAAGATAGTGCCAGTTATTGTTGGGTCCTTTGGGGACAGTGTCAGAAAGCATCAAGGGAAATATATAAAGGAAATGGGAACAGAATATCAAATAGAATTGTTACAAAAGGTTTTGTCTTCTTGGCACGGCCAGAATAATCAGGAAAGTGTTTGATAGTTGAAAAGAACAGAGAGCATGGTACCGTAGATTGCCGCAAAATCTGAGTTAAAAAGGAATAATGTAATAATGTACAATTCTCTTGAATACGAAATTGCCCGGCTATGAAGAATGAAGAGTGTGAAGGTAGTGGCAATTGTTGTTGGGTCCTTTGGGGGACAGTATCAAAAGGCATCAAGAGGAATATAAAGGAAATGGTAATTGAGTGCCTAGTAGAACTGTTACAAAAGACCTGCCTCCTTGGCACTGCCAGAATCACTAGGAAAGTATTAGATAGGTGAAAAGGACAGCACAGTACTGTTGGCAGCAGGTAGTAGGCCCACTATTCATGCTAGACCCTAAGGGTTCTAACAAAATCTGAGTTAAAAGTACCCTTGATGTGTTGGGCGATATGATATGCTTGAGTAGGCCTGTTGAGTCAAGTAAAACCAAAACCAAAATCATAGCTTTGGCCAGTGCCCCTTGCCTGGCTCCCATAACTGCTAAGTTATGGGGACGTAAACACACCAGCATCGGTTGTCAAGCGATGTTGGGGGGACAAATACAGACACACAAACACACACAAACATATATACATATATATGATGGGCTTCTTTCAGTTTCCGTCTACCAAATCCACTCACAAGGCTTTGGTTGGCCTGAGGCTATAGTAGAAGACACTTGCCCAAGGTGCCATGCAGTGGGACTGAATGACACTTGCCCAAGGTGCCACGTAGTGGGACTGAATGACACTTGCCCAAGGTGCCATGCAGTGGGACTGAATGACACTTGCCCAAGGTGCCATGCAGTGGGACTGAATGACACTTGCCCAAGGTGCCACGTAGTGGGACTGAATGACACTTGCCCAAGGTGCCATGCAGTGGGACTGAATGACACTAGCCTAAGGTGCTATGTAGTGGGACTGAATGGCACTTGCCCAAGGTGCCATGCAGTGGGACTGAATGACACTTGCCCAAGGTGCCATGCAGTGGACTGAATGACACTAGCCTAAGTGCTATGTAGTGGGACTGAATGACACTAGCCCAAGGTGCCATGCAGTGGGACTGAATGACACTTGCCCAAGGTGCCATGCAGTGGGACTGAATGACACTAGCCTAAGGTGCTATGTAGTGGGACTGAATGACACTAGCCCAAGGTGCCATGCAGTGGGACTGAATGACACTAGCCTAAGGTGCTATGTAGTGGGACTGAATGACACTAGCCCAAGGTGCCATGCAGTGGGACTGAATGACACTAGCCTAAGGTGCTATGTAGTGGGACTGAATGGCACTTGCCCAAGGTGCCATGCAGTGGGACTGAATGACACTTGCCCAAGGTGCCATGCAGTGGGACTGAATGACACTAGCCTAAGGTGCTATGTAGTGGGACTGAATGACACTTGCCCAAGGTGCCATGCAGTGGGACTGAATGACACTAGCCTAAGGTGCTATGTAGTGGGACTGAATGACACTTGCCCAAGGTGCCATGCAGTGGGACTGAATGACACTAGCCTAAGGTGCTATGTAGTGGGACTGAATGGCACTTGCCCAAGGTGCCATGCAGTGGGACTGAATGACACTTGCCCAAGGTGCCATGCAGTGGGACTGAATGACACTTGCCCAAGGTGCCACGTAGTGGGACTGAATGACACTTGCCCAAGGTGCTATGTAGTGGGACTGAATGACACTTGCCCAAGGTGCCATGCAGTGGGACTGAATGACACTTGCCCAAGGTGCCATGCAGTGGGACTGAATGACACTTGCCCAAGGTGCCATGCAGTGGGACTGAATGACACTAGCCTAAGGTGCTATGTAGTGGGACTGAATGACACTAGCCCAAGGTGCCATGCAGTGGGACTGAATGACACTAGCCTAAGGTGCTATGTAGTGGGACTGAATGGCACTTGCCCAAGTGCCATGCAGTGGGACTGAATGACACTTGCCCAGGTGCCATGCAGTGGGACTGAATGACACTTGCCAAGGTGCCATGCAGTGGGACTGAATGACACTAGCCTAAGGTGCTATGTAGTGGGACTGAATGACACTAGCCTAGGTGCTATGTAGTGGGACTGAATACACTTGCCCAAGGTGCCATGCAGTGGGACTGAATGACACTTGCCCAAGGTGCTATGTAGTGGGACTGAATGGCACTTGCCCAAGGTGCCATGCAGTGGGACTGAATGACACTTGCCCAAGGTGCCATGCAGTGGGACTGAATGACACTAGCCTAAGGTGCTATGTAGTGGGACTGAATGACACTAGCCCAAGGTGCCATGCAGTGGGACTGAATGACACTAGCCTAAGGTGCTATGTAGTGGGACTGAATGACACTTGCCCAAGGTGCCATGCAGTGGGACTGAATGACACTTGCCCAAGGTGCCATGTAGTGGGACTGAATGACACTTGCCCAAGGTGCCATGCAGTGGGACTGAATGACACTTGCCCAAGGTGCTATGTAGTGGGACTGAATGACACTAGCCCAAGGTGCGATGCAGTGGGACTGAATCAAGAACCATGTGGTTGGTAAGCAAGCTACTTACCACACAGCCACTCCTGTTTTAAAAAATGCGTTTTAAAAAGAAAACCTCTCCAGCCTGGAAACTCATTATAGGAAAGATCTTGATTTTGGGAAAAACATTTTTACTTAGTAATTAATCAGTTCCCATGATAGAAGTTCTATACAATAATATTTAAAAGGATTTATTTAAATGACTATTGCACTTAGATTTCAATAATGGATTGATTAATTACATGTTCATAAATAATTAATGAATCCACCATGGAAATGTGTGTGCAATAGTTAATCAAATGAACCGTATTACAGATATATGCACACAGACACACACACACATACATCTGTACAAGTGTGTGTGTGTGTGTGTGTATATATATATATATATTTCTGGACACACATTTTCATACATATACGTATGTATACGTGTGTGTGTATGTGTGTATATATATATTTCTGGACACATATTTTCATACATATACGTATGTATACGTGTGTGTGTATGTGTGTATATATATATTTCTGGACACATATTTTCATACATATACGTATGTATACGTGTGTATGTATGTGTGTATATATATATTTCTGGACACATATTTTCATACATATACGTATGTATACGTGTGTGTGTATGTGCGTATATATATATTTCTGGACACATATTTTCATACATATACGTATGTATACGTGTGTGTGTGTATATATATATATGTATACGTATACATATATACACACACACACACACATAAATATGCAGATACATATATACATACATACGTGCACACACACATGCATACATGTGTATACATATATATTTGTGTGTATACACACATACACACACACACACACACACACATATATGAATATGTGTGTGTATATATGTATACACACACATACATATGCATATGTATACGCACACATATAAACACGCATTTATTTCTGTATATGTATTTTATTTGGTGGATCTGATGGAAGCCGCATGGACCCTAATCTCTTCAGGCCCTGCCAGACTGATGAAATTGAATTCTAACAATGCACCTGTTGACCTTTTTATATATTAACCCCTATAAGAAAGATATGAGCAGGAACAAAATTTGTGCGGGGGTGGGCAACTTTCTGGGAATAAAGGATAGGGTGCAGTAATAAGCATGGGGCATAAGGGTATGGAAAGAGGAGAGATGAATGGTTAGGGCATGCCCAAGTGGGTATGGAGTGGAACAAGGGCTCAGTAAAAGTCTGAAAACAAGTATGGACGTTATTTACATTTGACGGATATTTGTTGTCTTGTTTGTTGTTAACACAACGTTTCGGTTGATATACCCTCCAGCCTTCATCAGGTGTCTTGGGGAAATTTTGAACCTGGGTTCTCATTCCTAAGGTATTTTTCATTATTATTATTATTACCACTTGGTGTAGTGGTTAAGAGCGTGAGCTACTAACCCCAAGATTCCAAGTTCGATTCCAAGCAGTGACTATAATAATAATAATGATGATAATAATAATATCAGCGTTGCCTTACTGGCACGTGAAAAAACATTCGATCGAGGTCATTGCCAGTGCTGCTGGACTGGTTCCTGTGCAGGTGGCATGTAAAAAAATACCATTTGAGTGTGGCCGTTGTCAGTACCGCCTGACTGGCCCTCATGCCGGTGGCACATAAAAGCACCCACTACACTTTCAGAGTGGTTGGTGTTAGGAAGGAAGGACATCCAACTGTAGAAACTCTGCCAGATCAAGATTGGAGTTTGGTGCGACTTAATCCATTTGTCCTTGTTCATCCCCTCTGTGTTTAGCCCCTTGTGGGTAGTAAAGAAATAGGTATTAACTTGACCCTTTCCCTCAAAATTTCTGACCTTATGCCTAAATCTGATGGGAAGAGGGGAGTGGGTATGTTGCTGTAATGGTAGCACACTTGTCACAAAAACAAAAAGATGAAGGTTCAAGTCCCATGCGTGTGGAAATCCTACTTTTTTTGACAAGTGCTTATATGCCCCAATATTAGAGACTATTTTCTTTAGTCATCAAGTGGTTAATTGCTAATAAGCTTTAAGCTTATGAAACATCAATTACAAAACCGTAAAAATCAACACTCCTTACCAAAAACCATCACAGAAAACACACCATGTTAGTTTACAAAAGCGCTGAGCTAATTATGGTTCCTAAATCTGATGATAAAAAGCCATGGATATGTTGGTGCAATGGTAACAAACTTGTCGCAAAAAAGAAAGAACTGTGGGTTTGCGTCCCATGCATACGGAAACCCCTACTTTTTCTGTCGAGGGCTTATATGCCCCAGTATTAGACTACTTTCTTTAATCAATACGCAGTGGTTGCCAATAAGCTTTAAGCTTATAAAATATCCTTTATAGAACTGTAAAACTCGGCACCGCTTATCAAATCATTGGAGAAAACGCACATGCTTGTTTATAGAAACTTAGTATTGTAATCTTAGATACACCTGTCTCTGCACCTATTTCTTTACTACCCACAAGGGGCTAAACACAGAGAGGACAAACAAGGACAGACAAACGGATTAAGTCGATTACATCGACCCCAGTACGTAACTGGTACTTATTTAATTGACCCCGAAAGGATGAAAGGCAAAATCGACCTCGGCGGAATTTGAACTCAGAACGTAGCGGCAGATGAAATACCTATTTCTTTACTACCCACAAGGGGCTAAACACAGAGGGGACAAACAAGGACAGATAAATGGATTAAGTCGATTATTTCGACCCCAGTACGTAACTGGTACTTATTTAATCGACCCCGAAAGGATGAAAGGCAAAGTCGACCTCGGCGGAATTTGAACT
>NW_021834932.1:10000-37500 GCF_006345805.1 Octopus sinensis | reverse complement strand
TTCATTGGTCACTAAACTCTGCTTGTGAAGACCTGTTGAGGCAAGTGAAAATCGAAATCAAATTCGATGACAGCACTGCTTGACTGGCATCTGTGGTAGTAGAGCACTAAGAGCACCATCCGAATGTGATCGTTACCCGGGCTGCTGAGTGGCTCCTGTAGTGGTGGCAAATAAAAAGCAACATTCAAGTGTGATTGTTACCAGTGTCGGCTTACTGGCACTTGTGCCGGTGGCACATGAAAGACAACATTCGAGCGAGGTCATTGCCAGTGGAGCTGGACTGGCTCCTGTGCAGGTGGCACATAAAAAACACCTTTTGAGCGTGGTCGTTGCCAGTATCGCCTGACTGGCCCTCGTGCCAGAGGCACGTAAAATCACCCACTATACTCTCGGAGTAGTTGGCATTAGGAAGTGCATCCAGCTGTTAGAGACTCTGCCAGATTAGATTGGAGCCTGGTGCACCCTTATGGCTCACCAGCCCTCAATCAAACCGTCCAACCCATGGAAAGCGGATGTTAATCGATGATGATATATAATCATCACGATATATATCATCATCATCACAAAAATATATATATATATATACATACATATATCATTGTTATCATCTCAAGATATGTGTGTGTGTGTGTGTGTGTATATATATATATATATATATATATATATGTATGTGTGTGTGTGTGTGTATATATATATATATAAATCTCTATATCCTTTGTGTGTGTGTGTGTGTGGATTTTATGTATGTTTGTATGTGTAGGTGTGTTATAGGAGGAGCAGGCAGTGGAATGTCCTGTGCTAATGTTAACATAAAGTCCATTAAACCAACAACAAAAGGAGACATCTCAACTGGTTTCCTGAAACCTGTGCGTGTGTGTGCATGTAATCATGTCTATCTGTATATGCTGATATTTGTCTGTGGACGTGTGTGTGTGTATGTATGTAGGTGTGTGTATGTGTGTCTTTATGTCTCTGTTCATGTTTGTGTGTGTATGTATGTATGTGTGTGTGTATGCATACATGTATATGTGCATGCATATTTGTGTCTGCCTTTGTCTATCTGTATAAGCCTGTGTTTGTGTATAAATGGCTATTTGTATTCCCCTCTCTTCCCATCTCCCCCCTCCCAGATCTCCCCCTCTCCCCTCCCCTCTTTTCCCATCTCCATTCTTCTTCCCTTATCTTCCTCTAATCCCTCCTCCCTCCCTCTCTTCCCATCTCCCTTCCCCCCATCTTCCCTATCTTCTTCCTCTCCCTTGTCCATCTTTCTCCTTCCCTCCTCTCTTGACCGTCCTCCACCCCTGGTTCGTTTTTTCCCTCCCCACCCTCCCTCTCATCTCCATCCTCTCCCTCAGCTCTCTTCCCTTCTTCCTCTCCTCCCCTCTCATTCTCACACTCTCTTTCCCTCCTCTCCTTATCTTCTTTCATCCGCTCGTAGCCATGTAACAGATGTACATTTACTTTCACATTGTACAAATTGAAGAGCTTTACGAACTGTTGTCCCAGAAAAAGGATATTTTGCAATCAAATTTGGAAAGTTTTGTGCCATCAAAGAAGAATTCACATTTAAACTGCATAGGGGTTGAACCAGATGATATTTTGTTTATTGTTACCTCCTCTTCTTTGGTGTTTATTTACTTCAGTCATAGCTTCTTGGGTCTAAACCTCACTCTTTTTTTCTCGAAACCACTTTTCCTATAACCTTACCATGGTAACTTATTGCTTTGTCATCAGCGATCTTATCTGAAAATAATTATGTTGAGAATTTGTTTGCTTATGATATCAACAGAGTACAAACATTATCAGTTAATATATTTGTTGATATTCATAAAACCTTCATTACATGTTTGTAGCAAAATCTAAATTAGCATTTAAAAGGTTAACTGACACTCTGTGACATCGACAAAGGTTCCAATTGTTCTAATCGAGTGAAATCAAAGTGCAAGTGGCTGAGCGCACCACAGGCATGTGTACTCTTAACACAGTTCTCAAGGAGATCCGGCATGACACAGAATGTGTAAAGGCTGGTCCTTTGAATTATAGGAACAACTTGTTGCCAGCTGAGTGGACTTGGAGCAATGAGAAATAAAGTGTCTTGCTCAAGGACACACTGTACTGCCAGGGATCAAACTCACAACTTTATGATTGTGAGCTGAATAGTCCAAACCCCCATGCCATGTGCCTTTAACCCTTTTGTTACCATATTTCTGTTGAAGATGCTCTGTGTTCCTTTCAATTAATTTTAAATATGACAAAGAAGTGAGTGAAATAATTTAGTTATTATTAAGCTCACTCACACATGCACACACTCACTCACACTTGCACTCACTCACACTCACACTTGCACTCACTCACTCACACTTGCACTCACTCACACTTGCACTCACTCACACTTGCACTCACTCACACATGCACTCACTCACTCACGCACTTACTCACACTTGCACCCACATGCACTCACTCACACTTGCACCCATATGCACTCACTCACACTTGCACCCATATGCACTCACTCACACTTGCACCCATATGCACTCACTCACACTTGCACCTACATCCACTCACTCACACTTGCACCTACATGCACTCACTCACACTTGCACTCACATGCACTCACTCACACTTGCACTCACTCACACTTGCACCTACATGCACTCACTCACACATGCATGCATGCACACATATGCACGCACTCACTCGCACACTCACTCACGCACTCACACACTCACTAACACACCCACTCACTCACATGCACTCTCACACACGCATGCACTCTAACACATGCATGCACTCATGCATACACACATGCACTTACACATTCACGTACTCTCACATACACATGCACACTTACACACACAGGCACATTCACAGGCACTCACACAGATGCACACTCATACACATGCACACTCACGTGCACTCACAACACACACATACATGCACACACACACACACACACATACATAAATGTATATGCACACAGTGTTTTACTGGTTCCAGTAAATGGACAAATTCATGTTGAGAAATCCAATGTAATTTACTTGATACTCTGAGTTTTGCATAGTAAGGGCTCTTCAGGTAATAGTTTTAAAAACATATTTATATGTGAGGAACTTAGAGGAGTAAATTAGAATAAAGTCCCTTAATGCTCTATATACACAAGGGCATATGGTCTATTGGTTAGGATGTTGCAGTCACATTCATCAGATTCTGGTTTTGTAAATTTGGAGTGAGTGAGATCTAATGTGCTGCACAAACATTTGATCATTATAAACAAATCCTTTGTGAAGATTGTTCAAGAAATTGCGGAACCCCCATTTGTTGTCTGAGAGAGTTCACCATAGTGTATTTTATAAGCATGCATGTTAAGTATCATAAAAGCATGAAACTATTAGCTTTCTCAATTGTGTATTTAAATTGGTGTGTTTTTAAATTTATATATATATATATATATATAAATTTTTGTTGATTCTATTTGTATTGGATCTTAAACTATACAAATATATATATATATAGGCGCAGGAGTGGTTGCTTACCAACCACATGGCTCCAGTTTCAGTCCCACTGCATGGCTCCTTGGGCAAGTGTCTTCTACTAAAGCTTTGGGTTGACCAAAGCCTTGTGAGTGGATTTGGTAGATGGAAACTGAAAGAAGCCTGTCGAATATATATATGTATATGTTTGTGTGTCTGTGTTTGTCCCCCCAACATCGCTTGACAACCGATGCTGGTGTGTTTGCGACCCGTAGCTTGGCAGTTCGGCATAAGTCCTGGGGTCGATTTGCTTGATTAAAGGCGGTGCCCCAGCATGGCCACTGTCAAATGACTTAAACAAATAGGAGTAAAATAGTATAAAAAAAAAGATTACTGGAAATTCTCAGACACATTGAAGGAATCATTGTAATCTTTTCAAACAAACTAAAGAAGCAAAAACAAGTGGAACTTTTCATTTAAATGTCGTTAATCTTTTAAAATTGTTTTGCTTCTTGAAGTACAGTTTTTGTTTGTTTATGCTTCTTACATGAATCTATTGATTGTATATGTTATATAATGTATGTATATATTTTTGTGTGTGTGTATATATATATTATATTACTATGTTATATAATAATCTATTTTTCAGGGTCGAGATGGCTCATTGGCTACACTAACTCTTATCTCTTTGAATATGTACAAGTTACCCGTAAGTACAAAGTTTCATAGTAACCAACCTCCAGAAAAACATCATTATCATCATCTCTGTCATTATCATTTCTCTCTCTGGCACTCCGTTGGTTACGGCGACGGGGGTTCCAGTTGATCCGATCAACGGAACAGCCTGCTGCTCGTGAAATTAACGTGCAAGTGGCTGAGCGCTCCACAGACACGTGTACCCCTTAACGTAGTTCTCGGGGAGATTCAGCGTGACACAGTGTGTGACAAGGCTGGCCCTTTGAAATACAGGTACAACAGAAACAGGAAGAAGGAATGAGAGAAAGTTATGGTGAAAGAGTACAGCAGGGTTGCCACCAGCCCCTGCTGGAGCCTCGTGGGGCTTTAGGTGTTTTCGCTCAATAAACACTTGCAACGCCCGGTCTGGGAATTGAAACTGCAATCCTACCACCGCGCATCCACTACCTTAACCACTGGGCCATTATTGTCATCATTATTACCGTAATCCTGCTATCCTACACTAATATTTCTTTCTTTCTCTCTCTCTCTCTCTCTCTCCCCCTCTACACACACACTTTGTCAGTGGTGGTGTGTGGTAATCAAATGTTGTGGATATTTTGAAGGTTGAAGAATTATTTGTAGAAATTTTTTTTGTAGAAAAGGGAAAGAGAATGGGTGTCAAAAACTGAGAAAAGCCCTAATAATTTCGTACATATTTACAAGGTCTACACATTTAGGCAGAGAATTAGTGTTTAATAAATCTCGTTCCTTGTTATTTCATTGGGAATACAAATTTGGGAGGGTTTCAAACCCATCCATTTTCAAATCCAATATTTCTGGGCAGGAAGCTGGAGTAGTCCTTAGCCCCCCCTCCCCCACACCAATTCCAAAGGGTCCAGCTCGCCGCCTTCATGAAATAAATACCAGTTGAGAAATGGGATTGATGTAACCAATTTCCCCATCCCCTCAAAAGCTGCTGGCCTTGTGTCAAAATTTGAAACCATCATAATTATCAAAGCTGTTTTTTTCTTTTACATTTTCATGTTATTGTTTAATTGCAGCTTTGTCCTAATTAAGCAGGCCTAATTAAGCATTCCAGTTTTGACCATCCCTTAGAAATTTTTGTTTTTAATCATTGTACATCCATTATTACTACATGCTTTTAGATGACATATATTTAACCGTTACTGTATTTATTTTGAGATGCCCTGTGTTTCTTTCAATTAAGTTTAAATATAAGCGCAGGAGTGGTTGTGTGGTAAGTAGCTTGTTTACCAACCACATGGTTCCAGGTTCAGTCCCACTGCATGGCTCCTTGGGCAAGTGTCTTCTACTATACCGTCAAGCTGACCAAAGCCTTGTGAGTGGATTTGGTAGACGGAAACTGAAAGAAGCCATTGTATATATGTATATATATATGTGTATGTTTGTGTGTCTGTGTTTGTCCCCCTAGCATTGCTTGACAACCGATGCTGGTGTGTTTATGTCCCTGTCACTTAGCGGTTCGGCAAAAGAGACCGATAGAATAAGTACTGGGCTTACAAAGAATAAGTACCGGGGTCGAGTTGCTCGACTAAAGTCGGTGCTCCAGCATGGCCACAGTCAAATGACTGAAACAAGTAAGAGTAAAAAGGGAGTATAACAAAAATTTAGTAAAATAACTCAGTTATCATTAAGCTAGTATTAGGAACATAAACTGTGACTAAGGTTTGGTGGAAGATTTTAATTCAGAACTTTTGAAAACAAGACATTTGTGCTCAAAGCCAAAGCCGGTTTCGGTCGGGTTGGTAATGAAAGGGTTAAAAAAAAAAACTTACTGCTATTTCTAGCTGGCTGAGAGGTCACTCAGAGGCTCTTTCCTTCATGTGTTGCAGTATGTATGTCAATTAAATTCTTGGTTTGAAATTCTATTCTCTCAAGTGGAATTCCTGGCATTTTTATGCATCAGTGATTCCTTTGTGAGGTTTGGTTACATTTTAAATTTGGTGGTTTGAAGGAAGGGGTGTTGGTTGATGGGGCATTATTACTTTACCTTAGACAGGTGGTTGTAATGGCATTGGTAGTATTGTTAACTAAATTCCTTGTTATTTTCAAATCTAATTGAAACACAGGTAGTGTATTTAAGTAGAAATATGGTAACAAAAGTGTTAAAGTGATCTAGATGAAGCCCTTCTATGAAAATTTCATGTTAATTTATGTTGCAGGCATCATCCTAATAACCAAATTATTTTACTAAATTCTTTATTTTTAACCCGTTCATTACTGTATTTATTTTGAGATGCTCTGTGTTTCTTTCAGTTATTTTAAATTTAACAAAGAATTTTGTAAAATAATTTAGTTATCATTAAGCTAGTGTTAGGAACATAAATTGTAACTAAGGTTTGGTGGAAGATTTTAATTTAAAACTTATGAAAACAAGATATTTATACTAAAGAACCAGAGCCGGTTTCAGCCGGGTTGGTAACGAAAGGGTTAAGAGAAGGTATTTAAGGAAGAAAGAATGATTTTATTGCTGCTGAGGTCATCTTCACCTTTCATATCTTCAACATCAATATTAATGGGACCTGTGGAAATTTCACAGAGCAAAAAAGATTAACCCTTTTGTTACCATATTTCTGTTGAGATGCTCTGGGTCTCTTTCAATTAATTTTAAATATAAAAAAGATTTTAGTAAAATAACTTAGTTATCATCAGCTGGTGTTATGAACATAAATTGTGACTAAGGTTTGGTGGAAGATTTTAATTCAAAACTTATGAAAACAAGACATTTGTACTCAGAGCCAGTTTCAGCTGGGTTGGTATCAAAAGGGTTAAGAGAAGCTATTTAAGAAAGAAAGAATGATTTTATGCTGTTGAGGTCCTCTCACCTTTCATATCTTCAACATCAATATTAATGGGAGCTGTGGGATAAATTCCACAGAGTGAAAAAAATTAACCCTTTTGTTACCATATTTCTGTTGAGATGCTCTGTGTTTCTTTCAATTACTTTAAATATAACAAAGAAATTAGTAAAATAACTTAGTTATCATGAAGCTAGTGTTAGAAACATAAATTGTGACTAAGGTTTGGTGGAAGATTTTAATTCAAAACTTATGAAAACAAGACATTTGTACTCAGAGCCAGAGCCGGTATCAGCCAGGTTGGTAATGAAAGGGTTAAAATAAATTGAAAGAAAGATAGTGTATTTTAAGAGAAATAGTTTTAAAAAGGTTTTTTAAAAAAATCTAACGCCTGTGGTAATGTGGCAATTCTGCTGGTTTGTTTCAGTAGGTTCTGTTAAACCTTAAAGGCGAGCTGGCAGAATCGTTAGCACGCCAGACGAAAAGCTTAGCGGTATTTCGTCTGCCACTACGTTCTGAGTTCAAATTCTGCCGAGGTCGACTTTGCCTTTCATCCTTTCGGGGTCGATTAAATAAGTACCAGTTACGCACTGGGGTCGATATAATCAACTTAATCCGTTTGTCTCTCCTTGTTTGTCCTCTCTGTGTTTAGCCCCTTGTGGGTAGTAAAGAAATAGGTTCTGTTAAACCTTGTGGTGTGTGATCAGTTGTGATAAAAAATGGTTTCAATCCACAAATGGTTTCAATATTCTTTTACCAGAAAGATTTGGAAGAATTAGATGAAAGTTCTCCTGTAATTTTCTTTCATGTACAATTTAAAATTTGCCAGCACAATCTTATAAAATGACAATGTTTTAAAAGTACATATTTGTTATCGAAATCGATTAACATCAATGGAAATTGCAGCTGTGATACCAGTGCCGGTGGTATGTAAGAGAACCATCTGAACATGGCCGTTGCCAGTGCTGCCCTGACTGGCCTCGTGCCGGTGGCATGTAAAAAGCACCATCCGATCGTGGCCGTTTGCCAGCCTCATCTGGCACCTGTGCCAGTGGCACGTAAAAAGCACCCACTACACTCACGGAGTGGTTGGCGTTAGGAAGGACATCCAGCCGTAGAAACATTGCCAGATCAGACTGGTGCAGCCTTCTGGCATCCCAGACCCCAGTTGAACCGTCCAACCCATGCTAGCATGGAAAGCAGATGCTAAACGATGATGATGATGATGATGATTAACCTTCCATCAAAATTTTATGCAAATTTATCTTCCAAATGTCAGATTAATAATTCTTCAATTTCAAAATTAATTGCAACATAGACAATATATTTCAACAGAACTATGCCAACAAAAGGCGTTAAAATGGTAGTGTGTTTAATTTGAAGGCCATTATTTATTAAAATGACTCAGCTGATCAGAGAGATGACCGAGACGATAAGGATGTATAATGGGAAATATATAAACTTCCTGTCTGAATGTGTTCTGAATTAAAACCTACCAACAAAATTCCAGGTTAATTCATGCTCCAAACGTCATCTTGATAATGAGTTATTTTACTAAATTCTTTGTTTTCTAGCTTAATTGTATCAAAGGCAGCGTATTTCAGCAAAATATGGTAACTAAAGGGTTAAAGTGATCTAAATTAAAACTTTTCATTAAAGTTTGTTTCCGGGCTCAGGAGTGGCTGTGTGGTAAGTAGCTTGCTTACCAACCACACGGTTCCGGGTTCAGCCCCACTGCGTGGCACCTTGGGCAAGTGTCTTCTACTATAGCCTTGGGCCGACCAAAGCCTTCTGAGTCGATTTGGTAGATGGAAACTGAAAGAAGCCCGTCATATATATATATATATATATATATATATATAATATATATAAGTATATGTAAAAAATACAAACTGGGACAAGACGCAAAACATTTAGAAGACAATACAAAAAACACAGACGGGACATTCGAAGCCTTCGATCTTCAGTCAAGAACCGGATCATGTGTGTGTGTGTGTGTGTGTGTGTATGTATGTTTGTGTGTCTGTGTTTGTCCCCCCCCTCCTACATCGCTTGACAAACGATGACGGTGTGTTTATGTCCCCGTAACTTAGCACCAAAATTCACTGCCGACTTATTTGACATCAAACCTTTTCCTCCTCTTCCTCCCTCCCTCCCTCTTTGTTTGTGTATGAGCATCTAGTTATGTTTGTGTGTGTGTATGTGTGTATGCATAACATACTGTGGACAGTCGTGTGTATGTGTAAGGCATATGTGTGTGAGAAGTCTGTGTGTCTAAGGCATTGTATATGTTTGTGCATTGTGTGTGTGTGTGTGTGTGGAGTTAGTCAAGGTGTTGTGTAGATGGTTGTGTCTATGTAAGCCACTACATGAGTGCATGTGTGTGGGAGGGTGCATGTATGTATTTGTGTGTGGGTGTGGGTGTGGAAGAGCGAGAAGAAATGTGTCCATGTATGTGTGTGTGTCTGTAGGATAAAAAAAGCAATGTGTGTGTGTGGGGGGCAGGCAGTGTGCGCGTGTGGGAGATTGTGTGTGTGTGGAAGAGGCAATGTGTGTGTAGGAGGCAACATGGATGTGGGTAGGAGCCATCGTGTGTGTGTGTTGTGTGTGTGTGTGTGTGTGTGTGTGAGGCAATGTGTGTGCGGGGGAGGAGGCAATGTGTATATGTAGGAAGCAACATGCGTGTGTGTGAGAAAGGCAATGTGTGTGTGTGAGAGAGAGTAAGACCCTGTGTGGGAGTGTGAGAAAAAGGCATATGGGTGGGTGTGTATCCATGAGAAAGGAGACATGTATGTTTGGGTGCAAGAGAGACAGAGAAAAAGACAGACGGGGTATATATATATGTGTATATATGCGTGTATTTATGTATGTATGTATGCGTGTATTTGTATGCGTATTCATGTGTATGTTTGTGTGGGTGTGAAAGACACATGGGGCATACATGTAATTGTGTAAGTATGTGTGTGTGTGTGTGTGTGTGTGTGTGTGTGTGTGTGTGTGTGTGTGTATGTGTTTGTACACCTCTTTCACTTTTATACTCTCTTCTACTCTTTTACTTGTTTCTGTCATTTGACTGTGACCATGCTGAAGCACTGCCTTTAATCGAGCAACTCGACCCCGGGACTTATTCTTTTGTAAGCCCAGTGCTTATTCTATCGGTCTCTTTTGCTGAACCGCTAAGTTACGGGGACATAAACACACCAGCATCGGTTGTCAAGCAATGCTAGGGGACAAACACAGACAACACACACACACGCATATATATACATATATACGACGGGCTTCTTTCAGTTTCCGCCTACCAAATGCACTCACAAAGCTTTGGTCGGCCTGGGGCTATATTAGAACACACTTGCGCAAGGTGCCATGCAGTGGGACTGAACCCGGAACCATGTGGTTGGTAGACAAGCTACTTACCACACAGCCACTCCTGCGCCTATATATAATACACGTTTTTAAAAGAACAACCGATGCATTAGCATCACAACACCGTGACAAACTCGCAACCATCCACGACCGCCATCATGACCACCAACGCAACCGTTTCGCCATTTCCCCAACTCCTTAAGTACCACTCTCCACCCCCACATCCTTTATCCAATCACAATTCATCACCGACACCGACATCACCCCTATAACGGTTGGCTGAAGCGGATATTGTCTGCCCAGGAAAAAAAAAAAAACGATAAAATAAAATAAAGAAAATAATAATAATAATAATAATAAAAAAGACAAGGTCACGCTATTGGCGTCCTTCTCAAGGACACAACACTTCTTTCCATGGTAACCAATGTGCGTGGGATGAATAAATATGGAGCATGTGATTGAGGCCTTTTATTTGTAGTTGTTGTTGTTGTCGTTGTTGCTGCTGTTGTTGTTAAACATTAATCTTATGAAATATTAAGGAATTGTGTAAATGGACATTGGCATCAAAACCACTTACCCCCCCCCCCTTCCCCCCCCTCTGTTGCTTCGTTTCTGATACATGTGTAGATATATAGATATGCAGCAGGTGCACGTGATGGTATGTGTGTCCATGTATATGCCTGTGTGTGTGTGTATACGTGTGGTATGTATGTATGTATAGATATATATAGATTTGTATACTCCTTACTCTTTTACTCTTTTACTTGTTTCAGCCATATATATTTGTTTGTATATATATATATATATATATATATATGTGTGTGTGTGTGTGTGGTGTGTGTGTGTATATACTTATAAATGTGTATATGTATATATACTTTTAAATATATGCATATATATGTATACGGGTATATATATATATATGTATTATATATGTGGGGCGGGGGTGAATGTAGACACACACACACACACACACACACACCACACAATAATGAGTTTTGTTGCCACCCCTCCTCCATGGCCACTCCTTGTGACTTTATATCTCCAATACAGAGCTCATTTATTCTGTGACCCATTTATTTGTACTATGTATGCACACATAATGAATACAATCATGTATGTATATATATATGAGCATATTTTTACATATACCTATGTAAGTATATATCTCTGTATTTTATATGTGTATGTATACATACATATACACACCCACTCATACAAGTACATTTGTGCAAAATAAATACATGTATACACACACGTCTCTGTGCCTATCTCTCTCTATATATATGTGTATGTATTCATATATATATATATATATATATATGATCACGTGACCGACCAGACCATCAGATGCTGTTACACATCGCTGGTCACGATGCGTTTGCATCGTTTTAGCCTTCGAATGACGCCACCCCTCTGGCTAAGCGAGCAGGCCAACAGAAGAAAGAGTGGGAGAAAGAGTATAGCAGGGATCACCACCACCCGCTGCCGGAGCGTCGTGAAACTTTTTAGGTGTTTTCGCTCAATAAACACTCACAACGCCCGGTCTGGGAATCGAAACCGCGATCCTGCGACCGCGAGTCCGCTGCCCTAACCACTGGGCCATTGCGCCTCCACATTATATATATATATATATTAAACAATGATGATGATGATGATGATCGAGGAAAGCTGTGTAAAGAAGTGCTGGTCTCTAACTGTGGAGGGAACCTGTGGAAGAGGTAGACCCAGGAAGACATGGGACGAGGTGGTGAAGCACGATCTTCAGATGTTGAGTCTCATGGAGGTGATGACATGTAATTAAAACCTTTGGTAATTTTCTGTGCTTGAGAAAACTCGTCAAGCCCAGTGAAATGGTAGTCATGGCTAATGCTGGTGTCCTGTAACTGGCATTCGTGCCAGTGGTACATAAAAGGCACCCTTCGAAAGTTGGGCCTCTAGGATGCTGTGTATTTCAACAGAAATAGGGTAACAAAAGGGTTAAAGTGATCTAAATTAAAACCTTCCATCAAAACTTAATTTATGTTCGAAATACTAAATTAATAATGACAGTTATCTGACTAAATGCTTCATTAGTTTCTAAATTAATGAAAATGATAGCAATATATTTCAACAGGAATATGGTAACAAAAGGCATTAAAATGGTTGTGTGTGTATGTGTGCAATTCGAGAAAGAGATTGTTTATTTCAGCTGATGTCTGTAAGAGAGATAACTAAGATGATAAGGATGTGTAATGGGAAGGGAAGAGAAATAATGGGTATTAACCCCTTTGACAAGGTGCATGGTTCAGTGGTTAGAGCGTTGAGCTTACGATTGGGAGGTTGTGAGTTCGAATCCCGGACCGGGCTGCGTGTTGTATTCTTGAGCAAGACACTTTATTTCACGTTGCTCCAGTTCACTCAGCTGTAGAAATGAGTTGCGACATCACAGGTGCCAAGCTGTATCGGCCCCTTTGCCTTTCCCTTGGATAACATCAGTGGTGTGGAGAGGGGAGGCTGGTATGCATGGGCGACTGATGGTCTTCCATAAACAACCTTGCCTGGACTTGTGTCTGGGAGGGTAACTTTCTAGGTGCAATCCCACGGTCAGTCATGACCGAAGGGGGTCTCAGCAACCCCTTTGACACTAACATCTTTGAGTACTATGACACAATCTTCCTGTTTTAAAGTAATTCAAATTTAAACTTTTCATTAAAATTTTATCTTAATTTATAATCCAAACATCAGTTCAAATATGACTAAATTATTTGACTAAATAGTTCATTAATTTCCAAATTAATTGAAAAGAAAAATGTAGTGTTTTTCAACCGAAATATGGTTACAAAAGGGTTAAAGTAATTCAAATTTAAACTTTTCATTAAAATTTTATCTTAATTTATATTCCAAACATCCATTCAAATATGACTAAATGTTCATTAATTTTCAAATTAATTGAAAAAAAAAAAGGCAGTGTTTTTTCAATAGAAATTTGGTAACAAACTGTGGTACCATGTGATTTGAGGGAGATCATTTATTAAAAGGCATCAACTGATGTATATAAGACTGTGACGATAAGGACAGATATTGGGAAGGGAAGATAAACGATGGGTATTAACCTTTTTGACCCCAAGCATGAGATGACTTGGTTATATGGCACAAGCTTCCTGTCTTAAATCGATCCAATCTAAACTTTACATTAAAATTTTAATCTTAATTTATGTTTGTAAACAGCAGCTTAATAATGGCCGAATTATTTTACTAAATTCTTCATTTTGTTTTTTCCCCCAAATTCATTGAAACAAATGCAGTATATTTCAACAGATATATGGTAACAAAAGGGTTTAGGAAATTTGCCACCAATTGCATTTTCTGAGAAAATGTATAGTGTGGAATAACTGGTTTTCATAGCGATCTTATTGAATATTTTATCAAGTGTAACAGCTGTGTGGGAGTGTTTGCTGATCAAGGAAACGAATAGTCTATTAGACATGGTTGTGTGTTTAAGAACTTTGCTTCACAAGCACATGACTTTAGAAAAGTGAATGTTAAAATGATGCAATATATATATATCATCATCATTTAACGTCCGCTTTCCATGCTAGCATGGGTTGGACGGTTCAACTGGGGTCTGGGAAGCCAGAAGGCTGCATCAGGCCCAGTCTGATCTGGCAATGTTTCTACAGCTGGATGCCCTTCCTAACACCAACCACTCTGTGAGTGTAGTGGGTGCTTTTTACGTGCCACCGGCATAGGTGCCAGACGGGGCTGGCAAATGGCCACGGACTGATGGTGCTTTTTATGTGCCACCGGCACGGGGGCCAGGCGAGGCTGGCAATGGCCACGATCAGATGGTGCTTTTTACGTGCTGCTGGCACGGAGGCCAGTCGGGGCTGTGCTGGCCACGGTCGGATGGTGCTTTTTACGTGCCACCGGCATGGGGGCCAGGCGAGGCTGGCAACGGCCTATATATATATATATATATATATATATATATATTTACTTCATCATTATCAATTAACATCTACTTTTTCATGCTTGTATTTGTTGGATGGAATTAGTTGAGGCAGATGTTTTATGGCTGGAGGCCTTTCCTGTCGCCAACCCCCATTGGTTTCCCTTATATTTCCTTTCCCAGAGTAAGGTAAAATTTCCCCATGACAAGACATATTTTTACAGATGACACCAAAACTTATTTACAACTATATATATATATATATATTTATACGTTTATATATTTGTTGTGCAAGATTTTTTATGTGAAGTCGTGTGTTGAAACAGATATTGTTATATTTCGGAATGGTCATTTTGCCAGTTTAGCCAATAAAATCACACGCACTGTATATTTGGTGTTACTTTGCTTCAGTGTTATTTATTTTTTACATAAATCTCAATCTTATTTCGGCCAGAGTTCTTTCTTTGTATTACAAAATGGCTGACGGTTAGTAAGGAGAGACACACAAATAAGAAAGAAGAAAGCAAAGGACCACTGATGCGGTCACAGGAGTGTGACGAAAGAACTCTGGCCGAAATAAGATTAAGATTAATGTAAAAAATAAATAACACTGAAGCAAAATAACACCAAATATATAGTGCGTGTGTTTTTATTGGTTAAACTGGCAAAATGACCATTCCGAAATACAACAATATATTATATATATATATATATATATATAAAGCAGTATTAATAAAATAGATGGAAGAAAAGATTTTATTCAGTACGATACACGTTCCTGCAATCTACAGATAATAACAGGTAATTGAAACTATGCTGGTTCTTTACTCATCATCCACTTATACATTTTGTATAATTTCTCCATTACACACGTGCGCACACACACGCACACCTATATATATATATATATATATATATACACACTTGTAAATATAATACATGACCATTATTCGGTAGCCATGATAAAACTTCGAGTTTTATCATGGCTACCAAATAATGGTCACATATTATATTTACAGATAAAATTCCTCTATTTACATAATATCGAGGTCTCTTCCATTCTTTTGTTGTCTTACCATTTCTACCAATATGTGTGTGTGTGTGAAGGTGCATGGCTCAGTGGTTTGAACATGGTATCACAATCATGAGGTAGTGAGTTTGATTCCCAAACTGAGCTGTGTGTTGGGTTCTTTATTTCATGTTGCCCCAGCACGCTCAGCTGTATGAGTTGTGACGTCACTGGTGCCAAGCTGTAACGGCCTTTACCTTTTCCTTTGGTTTCTGCCAGGGTTTCTTAACTGAGCAGTGCTAGTCATGTACAGAGTGGTAATAAGAGAAGGAAGCACTCCGTCGGTTACAACGATAAGGGTTCCGGTTGATCCGAATCAACGGAACAGCCTGCTCGTGAAATTAACGTGTAAGTGGCTGAGCACTCCACAGACACGTGTACCCTTAACGTAGTTCTCGGGGATATTCAGCGTGACACAGAGTGACAAGGCCGGCCCTTTGAAAATACAGGTACAACAGAAACAGGAAGTAAGAGTGAGAGAAAGTTGTGGTGAAAGAGTACAGCAGGGATCACCACCATCTCCTGCCGGAGCCTCATGGAGCTTTAGGTGTTTTAGCTCAATAAACACTCACAACGCCCGGTCTGGGAATCGAAACCGCGATCCTATGACCGCGAGTCCGCTGCCCTAACCACTGGGCCATTGCGCCTCCACCGGTAATAAGAAAAGAGATGACAAAGGAACAAGCAATTATCTTACGAGCTTCATCAGCTTACAGCTGTTTCCCGCATAAGATGTGGTGGACTCCTACTCAAGTACCTGAGTTACATACTTAAGGCTCTGATGAAACTATGTTCCCCAGGCACTCAACGATGAATCCTTCACATCCTATAGCAGAAACAGCTGTAAGGTAATGAAGCTCATAAGATTATCGGTTGTTCTGTTGTCATCGCTTTTCTTATAAAATATCATGTAGTCACGCGTATACACTCATACTTGTATTATTTCAACCAACTTTGTCTTGCATCCACTTAATAAAGCAGGTTTTAGTCAAAGAAATCGATCCCAGGACTTATTCTTTGTAAGCCTAGTAGTACTTATTCTATCAGTCTCTTTTGCTAAACTGCTAAGTCACAGGGATGTAAACCACATCAACATCAGTTGTGAAGTGATGGTAGATATACACAGACACATAAATATATGTGTGTGTGTTGTAAGAAACTTGCTTCCGAACCACACTGTCCTGGGTTCAGTTCCACTATGTGGCACATTGGGCAAGTGTCTTCTACTATAGCCTTGGGCTGACCAAAGCCTTGTTAGTGGATTTGGTAGACAGAAGCTGTCATATATATATATATATATATATATATATATATATATATATGCACACACACACACACACACACACACATATTTGTGTCTGTTTGTCCCCTCACCAATGCTGGATAGCCAATGTTGGTGTGTTTAGGTCTCCGTAATTTAGCAGTTCAGCAAAAGAGACCAATAGAAATAAACACTAGGCTTACAAAGAATAAGTCCTAGGTTTGATTTGTTTGACTAAAGGCAGTGCTACAGCATGGCCACAGTCAAATGACTGAAACAAGTAAAATAACATACATACATACAAACATACAGTGGGGTGCAAAAGTAGGTACCCAGTAAGTCTCCCATCAATGTTATAATAATTAATTCATTAAAATCATTAGCACATGAAATTAGTTAGCCTCATTTTTGACATCTTCAGTGTCGTTAATCATAATTCATTTATCATAATTACAATAATACTTTTATCGTAACGTTTAATTATTTTGATAACCATATCAATAAATGCGTATTGTATATACTTTCCTTTTTCATATCTGTATACCACTTTTGCACCACTCTCTCTCTATCTCTCTCTCTATATATATATATATATGGCAGGCTTCTTTCAGTTTCCATTTACCAAATCCATTGACATATCTATCATCATCATCATCGTCGTTTAATGTCCACTTTCCATGCTAGCATGGGTTGGACGATTTGACTGAGGACTGGCGAACCAGATGGCTGCACCAGGCTCCAGTCTTGATCTGGCAGAGTTTCTACAGCTGGATGCCCTTCCTAACACCAACCACTCCATGAGTGTAGTGGGTGCTTTTATGTGCCACTGGTACGAGGGCCAGTCAGGCGGTACTGGCAACGGCCACAAAAAATCTTTATATATGTGTGTGTATATATATATGTGTGTGTGTGTGTGTGTATGTGTATGTGTGTATATATATTTGTATGTGTGTATATATATGTGTGTATATATATGTATGTATTTTTATTAATAGTTAGCAGAAGCAACAGAGTGACTCAAGGGCCTATAGTTTCGTATGTTAGCACTCACCAACCTAGTTACCGATAGAGGAGTTGTGAATTTGTATACTGCTGATAATAGTATTTCCCGAGATAGTTCTGGAACAAATAAAAAAAACAATTTCAATGTCACGTGGATAATTAATATTTGTCAAATAGTTTGCTCGTTATCCCATTCAGTAAGTAAACACACAAATAAAATTAAACAGATAACGATAATTTGTGTGTATTTATACACACTTATAAGTGAGTGCTGGTGTAAATACAATACACAGGGTGGTCCAAAAGTGGGTTTACGGTTATACTCTTTTTACTCTTTTACTTGTTTCAGTCATTTGACTGCGGCCATGCTGGAGCACCGCCTTTAGTCGAGCAAATCGACCCCAGCATCGGTTGTCAAGCAATGCTAGGGGGACAAACACAGACACACAAACATACACACACACATACACATATATACGACAGGCTTCTTTCAGTTTCTGTCTACCAAATCCACTCACAAGGCATTGGTCGGCCCAAGGCTATAGTAGAAGACACTTGCCCAAGATGCCACGCGGTGGGACTGAACCCGGAACCATGTGGTTGGTTAGCAAGCTACTTACCACACAGCCACTCCTGCGCCTATATATACACACATATATGACAGGTTTCTTCCAGTTTCCGTCTACCAAATCCACTCACAAGGCATTGGTCAGCCCGGGGCTATAGCAGAAGACACTTGCCCAAGATGCCACGCGGTGGGACTGAACCCGGAACCATGTGGTTGGTTAGCAAGCTACTTACCACACAGCCACTCCTGCGCCTATATATATATTCATGCTAGTCCAGGCATAATTATAGATATAGACACACACACATACACACACACAGGCATGCACGCATGTAACTAGTTTGAGTGCCTATGCATGACACTTTTTCAACCCTTGAGTCACTCTGTTGCTCCAGCTACTTATAAATAGGTGTGGCTGTGTGGTAAGAAGCTTGCTTCCCAACCACATGGTTCCGGGTTCAGTCCCACTGTGTGGCACCTCGGGCAAGTGTCCTCTACTATAGCCTCGGGCAAGTGTCCTCTACTATAGCCTCGGGCTGAGCAAAGCCTTGTGAGTGGATTTGGTAGATGGAAACTACCAAATCAGACTGGACTCCCCAGCTGGCAAGCTCTGGTCAAACTGTCCAACTGATGCCAGCATGGACAATGGATATTAAGAGATTATGACATATGATATACAGAGCAATTGTGGGAAAAGTTTGATATATATATCATGTTGAATCGTTAGCCCCTACACACAATTTTTTTCTCTCCTTGTTTCTTTTCTGTGTATCTTTCTGTCAAAGAGCGTAGGCTCGAAGCGTAAAAAACTTGTTCTATTTCTATTCCTGAGCGCCATACTAATACATTATTTGTTTGTACTCCACCTGCCTTCGTCTTTTGTTTATTTTCGTAAACCTGCCTTCGTCTTTTGTTTATTTTCATAAACCTTCCCGTTATATATATATTGTTGTCATATTCTGTAATCTTCTCTCTCGAGCATCATATGTGCCTATGGATGTAATCAAACCTAATTAAGTTATATAGTATCGGCTCTTACTTTCTTATGTACACACACACACACACATGCATAGATACACATAGGCGCAGGAGTGGCTGTGCGGTAAGTAGCTTGCTTAACAACCACTGGGTTCTGGGTTCAGTCCCACTGCATGGCACTTTGGGCAAGTGTCTTTTACTATAGCTTCGGGATGACCAAAGCCTTGTGAGTGGATTTGGATGATGGAAACTGAAAGAAGCCCATCGTATGTGTGTGTGTGTATGTTTGTGTGTCTGTGTTTGTTCCCCAACATCACTTGACAACCGATGCTGGTGTGTTTACGTCCCCGTCACTTAGCGGTTCAGCAAAAGAGACCGATAGAATAAGTACTAGGCTTAGAAAGAATAAATCCTGGGGTCGATTTGCTCGACTAAAGGCAGTGCTCTAGCATGGCCACAGTCAAATGACTGAAACGAGTAAAAGAGAATATATGTACATGCGTATGTGAATGTGTATATATTTGTGTGTATATATATATATATATTTGTGTGTGTGTGTGTGTATATATATATATATATACTCTCTTTACTTGTTTCAGTCATTTGACTGCGGCCATGCCGGAGCACCGCCTTTAATCGAGCAACTCGACCCTCGGGACTTATTCTATTGGTCTCTTTTGCCGAACCGCTAAGTAACGGGGACATAAACACACCAGCATCGGTTGTCAAGCAATGCTTGGGGGACAAACACACACACTCATATATATATATATACATATATACGACGGGCTTCTTTCAGTTTCCGTCTACCAAATCCACTCACAAGGGTTTGATCAGCCCGAGGCTATAGTAGAAGACACTTGCCCAAGGTGCCATGCAGTGGTACTGAACCCGGAACCATGTGGTTGGTAAACAAGCTACTTACCACACAGCCACTCCTGCGCCTCTTGGGAGATATATATATATCCTCTTTATAATATTTTTCTGATTCCATACCTGAGTCTGTTTATAACAGTAGAGTCTATGAGAGAATGTTGTTAGGGGCAGCAGGTGGATCCCTAATTATTATTATTATTATTTTATGTATATCTTATTTTACTTTATTACATATTTATTTCCATCTAAGTCCACCACCTTTTTATTTTTTTTTCCCCAACTCCCTCCTGTCCTCTCACCTTACCTGCACCTTCTCACACCTCACCCCACCTCGCCCCTAACTCGACCTCCTTCCTTCCTTCCTTCCTTCCTTCCCCCACCTCTGACAACATCCACCACCGCCCCACACCCAACCACCCCTCCTTGTCTACACCCCTTAATCAAACAAGGTAAAGGTAACAGCTAGTCGCCATAGCAACTCTCTCTTTGCAATCAATAAGACCTGTTGCTGAATGTTCTTTGGTTTTTTTAGAATACCTGAGCGTTTTTTTGGTTCAGCTTGGTTTTTTTTTTCTTCCTTTTTTTTTGTTTTTGCTTCTCTTTTTGTTTTTGATATGTTTGTTTGTTTGTTTTGTTCATTTATTCTTACATTCATTTATTTTACTTTTTTTTTTATATTTTATATTTTCGTTATCTGTTTGTTTTATTTACTTTTTTTTTTAGTTCACCTTCAACTGGCGGTGGGGGGGGGGGTAAGTTCCCCCCCACCGCCGCCCCCAACAACCTTGTTTTCGCTTTACTGTATTCATTTATTCCAGGATTTTCTCGTTCCCCCCCCCACACCTTTTTTTCTGGCAGTCGGTGATTGGATTATTGCCATGCTGGAGCACCACAACCACTACCACTGCCATATCTCCACAGCCTCCCACTGTTACCATCATCATCATCATCATCATCGTCATCAAAGGTGTTTCTGCACTTAATTATTATGTATCAAATCACTGCCCACTTCCGTAACCCCCCCCCCCCGTCCTCCTTTCTCACACCCACCACATTCCCACCAAACTGTACTTGCCGACTGGTACTTTATTTCCATCACATGATCCACGAGGGAGCAGGCGTTGCAAGGGGTGGGGGGGGGGAACCAAGCCATCGACCTAGAAGAGAAGAGATAGAAATTTAACTCAATGACACAGATCATCATCATCATTTAATGTCCGTTTTCCATGCTGGCATGGGTTGGACAGCTTGACAAGAACTAATAAGGCCATTAAGGAACTAAGACTATTAAGGCAGCAAGCTGGCAGAATCGTTAGCATGCTGGGAGAAATGCTTAGCGGTATTTCGTCTGCTGTTATGTTCTGAGTTCAAATCCCGCCGAGGTCAATTTTTGCTTTTCATCCTTTCAGGGTCGATAAATAAAGTACCTATTTCTTTATTACCCACAAGGGGCTAAACATAGAGGGGACAAACAAGGACAGACATAGGTATTAAGTCGATTATATCGACCCCAGTGTGTAACTGGTACTTAATTTATCGACTCCGAAAGGATGAAAGGCAAAGTCGACCTCGGCGGAATTTGAACTTACAACGTAACGGCAGACGAAATACCGCTAAGCATTTCGCCCGACGTGCTAACGTTTCTGCCAGCTCTCCGCCTTTATAGTACCAATAAAATACCAGTTACGCACTGGGGTTGATGTAATCGACTTAATCCCTTTGTTCTTGTTTGTCCCTTCTATGTTTAGCCCCTTGTGGGCAATAAAGAAATAAAGAACTAATAAGGCCAGGAACTGCCCCTAGGTTTCACAGTTAGTTTTGGCCTGGTTTCTATGACTGGATGCCCTTCCTATTACCAATCATTTTATGCAGTGTACTGGGACACTGTTTGTATAGCACCTGTGCTTTTTATGTGGCACCAGGACCAGTGTTTTTTACATAGCCCTGGCACCAGAGGTGAAACCATCACTAGTGCTGTTTTTATGTGGCACCAACAGTAGTGCTTTTTATGTGACAAGAGCAGCAGTGCATTTGATGTGGCACCAGCTCCAATGATTTTTATGTGACACCAGGACCAGTGCCTTTTACATGGCACCAGATGTGTAACTATCACCAGTTTTTTATGTGGCACCAATACTGAGCTTTTTCTGTGGCACTTAGTACCAGTGCTTTTTACGTGACCGCATAATCATGAGGATAATAAACTGGACAGTTTGAGCCCAAAACAGGTAGAACAGTTGAACCCTGATATTTGAGCCAGTTTAAATGCTAAACAATTATAAGTCAGGTTGATCTTGATGGCTTAATTGATTACAGCTGATCTAGAGCTAGACAACTGTGAAACATGCATTTGATCAACCTGCTTGATGTGCTTACTAAAGCTCCCTCAAATAGGACCTTGCTGTTGTCTTAAGGAAAAGATATGTTGGATATATACTGCATTCTAGATGACCTTGAAGAAAAAAAGAGAGAGGGTCCTTGCTGGAATATCTTTTGTTGTAGCCTGAACAACTATAAAATGTAAAGAAGCACATATACCAATCTTCCTTCCACACACACACACACACACACACACACACACGTTACAACAATGTTACAACAAGCACGTTACAGCAAGCCCACTCGTTGCAACATGCACACTCCACTAGTTACAGTAAACTGCCACGTTGCAATACACACATACACATTACTACTACTACTACCTGACACCCACATTCACACTACATACATACCACAAAATATCCATACATATCTCTTCTCTCTATATATAAATGGCAGTTTGTCTGTGCGTGTTTCTGTGTGTCTGTTTGCTTGTACCCTCACCCTGACCACGGCTTTCAACCGATTCTGATGAAACTTGACACACACACATAGCCCAATGTCATAATTCAAAACTAACGCAGCCAAAATTTTGAAAAGTTTCCCCAGTTCTGAAAAAAATCGATAAATTCGACATGGGGTCGAGAATCAGAAACACGAACCACAAACTGTCTAGGGGACGCAACTCCATCCTTTTTTAACTCTCAAAAAAAAATTTACCATCATTTTTTTCCATTTTTTTGCTATTTTTTGGCTATAACTCTCTAAAAATGCTTTATAGTTATTTCCCTTACAAACCTGAGCAACGCCGGGCGATACTGCTAGTATTTACATAAAAACCATACCACACACAACCACTGCATCTTCCCATACCACACCATTCACACACATAGACATCATCATCATCATCTTCTTCATTCATCAGAGCAACAAGAACCATCTCATCATCTTTTAGGATGACTAGTGACCCGCACAGTGACTTTGTTTAAAGTGAAGAAGAGTCGCTCACGGTCAGCCTTACTCTCTCATCCATGACCATCTTTACTCACAAGACCAGGTCAAGACAACTGAGGATGGAGACAGATGCAGTGAATGACCAAGACGTCTTTCTTGCGCTCTGCACCCCACAATGCATCACTGCAGCTGCCTGCTCCTTCGTTGAACCATGAAGGGTTTTCTTCTGCAGATTTTTCCAGATCCTGCTTTCAAATGGATGGTCAGACCAGGCAAGGACCTAATATGCTAATTAACCTACAGCGAAGACCCTGACAGGTGCTGCTACTTTGTGGTCAGAATAGATCTGGGAATGATAGGGACCAAGAGGTGGTTCTACTCTCTTCAAAATGCTGGGATTCCTAAATCAGAGCACTCCTCTACACACACACCACACACACACATGCACACATCCCTGCACACTTATATACCGGATCTTTTCGGTTTGAACGGCAGTTCACCCATAATTATGACCCGAGTATTGATCATTGCATTTCAATCTATTTTAGATTTAGGGTTAGAGTTAGGGTTAGGGGTGGAGAAAGGGTATCTTTTTTTCATCACAAATGTAAATAAACCCAATCTGTTTCTTAAACGAGGGACATATTGATGATGCACGGAATGCTCAATGGACGTCAGTGATTGGTTAAAATTGCTGAAATGCGAGAAATTAAAGACGAAATATGTTACAAACTATAGAATTTTCTCAATAAAGCCAAGAGAAAAAGATGTTTTATAAACACATTCTACCAGTATACGAAGTTTAAAAGTGTTTAGTTACCTAGAAATTATGCTAAAAACTGCCGTTCAAACCAAAAAGATCCTATATACCTCCTCACATACATAGATCCCCCACACATGCACCCATATATACCGATGTACCTTCTCCCGCATACCCCTACAGGCATACCTTTGCACACACATACCAATCTACACACATGCACACACACACACACACCTACATATACACACCTACATACCCAACACATACCCGCCCACACATAAATAAGCCATTTTTCTCCATTATATTCTTCATAAAATTCTTCAATGTTTTATTGTTTTCAAACTTATTAAGCAAGATTTTTCGCTTCACAGAAATCCTCAAACGATCAGAGGAAAGGGGAATTTATTCCATTGCTGCCACCGCCAGCAATACCATTATTTACTCTGCCAAGAAACTCTTCAAACAGTTGCCAAGACTTAATAAAATTTATTTCATTTTGGAACTAAATTACATATGAAACTAGCTTAAACTGGATCTCTTACATACGTACATACATTGTGCGTGTGTGTGTGTTTGGTAAGAAGTTTGCTTACCAACCACATGGTTCCAGGTTCAGTCTCTCTGCATGGCACCTTGGGCAAGTGTCTTCTACTATAGCCTCAGGCCGATCAAATCCTTGTGAGTGGATTTAGTTGATGGAAACTGAAAGAACTCTGTTGTGTGTGTGGTGTGTGTGTGTATATATATATGTATATATCATCATCATCGTTTAATATCCGCTTTCCATGCTAGCATGGGTTGGACTATTTGAATGAGGACTGGCGAACCAGATGGTTGCACCAGGCTCTAATCTGGCTTGGCAGAGTTTCTACAGCTTGATGCCCTTCATAATGCGAACCACTCCGAGAGTGTAGTGAGGGCTTTTACGTGCCACCGGTATGAAGGCCAGTCAGGCGGTACTGGCAACAGCCACACTCAAATGGTGTTTTTTGCATGTCACCTGCACAGGAGCCAGTCCTGTGACCTCGTTTGCACAATGACCTCATTTGAATGTTTTTTCATGTGCCACCGGCACAAGTGCTAGTTAGACAATGCTGGTAACAATCATGCTTGAATGGTGTTTTCTATGTGCCACCAGCACAGAAGCCAGTCAGCTGCTCTGGCAATGATCACGCTCGGATGGTGCTCTTCGCGCTCCACTAGCATGGATGCCAGTCATCGAATTTGATTTCAATTTCACTTGCCTCAACAAGTCTTCGCGAGCAGAGTTTAGTGTTCAATGAAGGAAAGGTACGCATAAGTGGGCTGGTCAGCCCCTGGCATAGGCCACAGGTTATGGTCTCACTTGGCTTGCCAGGTCTTCTCAAGTACAGCATATTTCCAAAGGGTTCGGTCACTTGTCATTGCCTTGGTGAGACCTAATGTTCAAAGGTCGTGCTTCACCACCTCATCCCAAGTCCTATATATATAATGTATGTGTGTGTATATATGTTTGTGTGTTTGTCCCCGCAACATCACTTGACAACTAATGTTGGTGTATTTATGGACCCATAACCTAGCGGTTTGGCAAAAGAGACTGATAGAATAAGTACTACAAAGAATAAATCCTGGGGTCAATTTTCTCAACTAAAAGGTGGGGTTCCAGCATGGCCACAGTCAAATGACCGAAACAGGTAAAAGAATAAAAGGACTGTAAGTACTATTGTCAATAATACTGTGCACACACACACATACACGCACACACACATACATACACGCACACTGTTGGTCACATGTGCATACACATACGCAATCCTGGCTACACACACACACACACATGCATGCACATACACGCACAGACATGCACACTGTTGGTCACATGTGCATAAACATGTACACACACACACACACACATGTATGCACACACCCTGCTAGCTCCTCACCAACCACCTGATACCTTCTGCCACCCACCCCGTCTTCCCCACACCTGCATCATTGTTAACCAAACACACCTGCACGCACTGCTTGCGCATACAAACGCGTGCATACTCTACTGACCACACACACACACACACACACATACACACACACATACACACAGACACACACAGACACACACACACACACACACAGACACACACACACACACACACACACATACACACACACTGACACACACATGCTGTCTGTAGATACATACAGCCACTCTATCATGTGACATTGAGCTGCGGTAATTAGTAATTGATGTTCGTTAATTGATTATTAAGGTAAGGTGTGTGTGTGGGGGAAAGGTGAGTGTGGGAGTGTGTTTTGTGTGTGGGCGTGTGCTTGAGAGTTTCCGTATATTTCGGTACGTATTTGTGTGTGTGTGTGTGTGTGTTGTGTATTATATGTGTATGTGTGTGTTTCTGAATTTCCTTGTGTTTGGGAGCACGTGTGTTTTGCATGTGTGTGCATGTCTATGGTCATGTGTATGTGTGTTGGCACATGTCTTGTGTGTTGTGTGTGTGTGTGTGTGTGTGTGTGTGCGTGCGCATACGCATACGTGTGTGCATGTGTTTATGGACATGTATTTGTTGTGTGTGTGTACAAATGCATGTGTATTTATGGACATGTATTTGTGTGTGTGTGTGTGTGTATATATGTGTGTGTGTGTGTGTGTATATGTGTGTGTGTGTATATTATATGTGTGTGTGTGTATATATATATATATATGTGTGTGTGTGTGTGTGTATGAACGTGTATTTGTGTGTTTGGACATGAATTTGTGAGGTGTGTATCTAGGCTTATGTTTTATGCATGTATGGGCATATATTTGTGTGTTTGAGTATGCGAGTCTGTATTTTGTGCATGTGTGTGTGTGTGTGGGGGGGCATATATTAGCATTTATGCGTGGGTGTGCTTTTGTGATTTATTGAATATTGTACATTTGGGTGAGTTTTACTGTATACATGTTTTGCGTGTGTATATGCACATATATTTCTGTGCTTGTGTGTGAGCATGTGTGTTTTGTGTGCATCTGTGTACTCTTCTACTCTTTTACTTGTTTCAGTCATTTGACTGCGGCCATGCTGGAGCACCGCCTTTAGTCGAGCAAATCGACCCCGGGACTTATTCTTTGTAAGCCCAGTACTTATTCTATCGGTCTCTTTTGCCGAACCGCTAAGTGACGGGGACGCAAACACACCAGCATCGGTTGTCAAGCAATGCTAGGGGGGACAAACACAGACACACCAACACACACAAGCACACACACGCATATATATATATATACATATATATGACAGGCTTCTTTCAGTTTCCGTCTACCAAATCCACTCACAAGGCTTTGGTCGGCCCGGGGCTATAGTAGAAGACACTTGCCCAAGATGCCACGCAGTGGGACTGAAACCAGAACCATGTGGTTGGTTAGCAAGCTACTTACCACACAGCCACTCCTGCGCCTA
>NW_021834932.1:0-5000 GCF_006345805.1 Octopus sinensis | reverse complement strand
ACTAACTTTAATAATCTTACCTTGTTAACTGCATTGCAAGGAAGGGAGACATTCCAAGAGATCACAAAGAAGCTATAAAGAATATTTTATACTGAGTTTTTAGATTGTTAATAATAATTAAGATCACTAATAAAATATCTGGATAATTTTTGGTGCTTAACAATCAGAATTATTTTCTCTGTTGGGATTCCAAGTCAATTTTTTCCCCCCATACATTAATGTCTAACGTGGGGCAAAATGAGTAAAATAACTTATTTCAGTAATTTTATCTTGCTAAATGCATGGTGAGGGACAGAGCCTCTAGAAGAATATTTTCTGTTGAGTTTTAGATTCAGTCAAGTTTCATATCATGTACCATTTTGTCAGGATTGTATTTCATTTGACCTAGATATTTTAAGTTTTTGTTACAGTTCTGATATTATTTACATTTGACAGATATTTGTCTTCATCTTGTTTGTTAACACGTTTTGGCTGGTATACCCTCCAGCCTTCATCAGGTGTCTTGGGGAAATTTCAAACCTGGGTTCTCATTCCTAAGGTATTTTTTGATGTTGCTATTATTATTATTATTATTGTGCCATTGGCATGTGTAAAAAATTCGAGCGAGGTCATTGCCAGTACTGCCTGACTGGTCCCTGTGACGGTGGCACGTAAAAGCACCCGCTACACTCTCGGAGTGGTTGGTGTTAGGAAAGGCATCCAGCTGTAGAAACTCTGTCAGATCAAGACTGGAGCTTTGTGCAGCCATCTGGTTCACCAGCCCACAGTCAAACCATCCAACCCATGCTAACATGGAAAGCAGACGTTAAACGACGATGATGATAATGGTGAGGTCACTGCTTGGAATCGATTTTGGAATCTTGGGGTTAGTAGCCCGCGTGCTTAAGGATAGGAAAATATTAGATTTATAAGCTCTAAAATTCACTCTATAATTGCCAATGGGCATATAGCATAGTGGTTAAGAGCATGGGCTACTAACCCCAAGATTCCGTGTTCGATTCCAGGCACTGACCTGAATAATAATAATAATAATAATAATAATAATAATATCAAAAATTACCTTTCAACCCAGGCTTGAAATTTCCCCAAGACACCTGATGAAGGCTGGAGGGTATATCAGCCAAAACGTGTTAACAAGATGAGGACAAATATCTGTTGAATGTAAATAATATACATAATTCCTCATCTCTTAAATATAGAACTGTGCATTTCTGATATTTCTGATGTCTAAGGATGGATATTGTTGTGTATGAGTCTGTTTTCAAATGTAATTCTGAAAACTGATGAGGCAAATCGTCAAACCGTCCAACCCATGCCAGCATGGAAAGCGGACGTTAAACGATGACAATAATGATGATTCGACCGGCTTCTTTCATTTTCCGTCTACCAAATCCACTCACAAGGCTATAAGAGAAGACACTTGCGTTAGGTGCCACACAGTGGGACTGAACCTGGAACCATGTGGTTGGTAAGCAAGCTACTTACCACACAGCCGCACCTGTGTCTTTCTACCTTTATTACTCTCTCTCTTTCAATCTATCTTCATTTAGTTCTATATCTTTCTTTCTCTCTTCCAGCCTCCCTCTGTCTGTCTGTCTGTCTGTCACTCTCTCTCTCCCCCTCTCATTCTGCTCTCCTAACCCTTGTTCTTCTTCTTCTCCTTTCCAGGATCTCAAATGATCAAGGCCAACCACTCAGGACTACAAACGGAGGTAAATCTACCCAATATCAAAATCACCACCAAATTATGCAACTTCTGTTTACCGTGCTATTTATTCTTGGATTAGCATTTCAAAGTTTTGTCGGTAAGTACTACTACTACTACTACCACTGCTGGTTACAGAGTGGTCACGGTTTCAAATAACTCCTTCTCCCTTACCTGACAAACCTTTCTCATTTCTTTTTTCTCTTTTACTCCCTCTCATTCATTCTATCTCTTTTTCTCTTTCACCCTATCACTTTCACCTTCTTCCTCACTCTCTCTTTGTCTCTCTCTCTGTCTCTCTCTCTCTCTATTTCTCTCTCTCTCTCTATTTCTCTCTCTCTCTCTCTATTTCTCTCTCTCTCTCTATTTCTCTCTCTCTCTTTTTCACCCTTGTTGTTTCATTCTCTTTCATTCCCCCTCTCTTTCACTCTCACATACTCATTCTTTCACACACCATCCCTCTCTCTCTTTCACACACCATCCCTCTCTCTCTTTCACACACCATCCCTCTCTCTCTCTTTCACACACCATCCCTCTCTCTCTCTTTCACACACCATCCCTCTCTCTCTTTCACACACAATCTCTTTCTCTTTCACACAATCTCTCTCTCTTTCATACACAATCCATTTCTCGCTTTCACACAGTGTGTGTGTAAGTGAGCGACGTGTGTGAAGGGGAGAGAGACCATGCCTACATCCCCCTCCCCAACCTCCACAGTCATTTCTTAACAAAAATACCTTCAAATTTTTCATTTCTCATCAAATATATTTCCAAGGTAAACAGGTGTGTGTGTGCATGTTTGAGGAAGGTACCAGTTGGTAGGAACAAGCGACAGAGTGGGGATGGGGCAGTGACTAAAACTTTCCCCCACCCCAGGGAGAATATACCAGTAATTCTCAGACTGTGTATATGGGGCGGGGGGAAATATAGTGTCTTGCTACTGTTTTTTTTTGTTCTTTAGACTTGGGATGTTGTTGTTGTTGTTGTTTAGAGACAGAATAAGAGTTAGATGGTATTGTGCTGTTGTTGTTGTTAGTGTGGTAGTGGTGGTGTAGAGATGTATTCTTGGGCTTGTGTTGTAGTATTTTGCATGTGTGTGTGTGTGTATGTATGCTTGTACTGTGTTTGTATGGGAAAGAGATAGGAGAAAAGACTGTGTATGTATGTGTGTGTGTGTGTGCGTGCTCGCTGTATGTGTTTGTATGGAAGGAAGAGGGGAGGAGGAAGTCTGTGTGAATGAGACACTTTGTGAAAGAGTGTGTGTGTGTGTGCGCATGCATGTTCTGTAGTGTTTGTATGATGGAGTGAGAGTCTGTAAGAAAGAGTCTGTGTGAATGATATAAAGAGATTGAGTAAAAGAAAAATGGCTTCGAGAGTAATAAAAGGAGATTGTGTGACTGTTATCCCCCCCCCCACGACCACCACCTATGGGGGTGAATGTACATGTGGAAAGAGGGACTGTGAGGGTTGCAGGTTTGGGCCATTCTTATGCGCTCTGCTCTGTTATACAATGAACCCTTGATTATCCTAATACGGTAGTACCTTGGGTTTTTGAACAACTCTGATCAGGAATAAATTGTGCTTTATTTTTTATATATATACTAGCAGTATCGCCTGGCGTTGCTTGGGGTTTGTTTCGACCCTTTAGAATTGGAATTTTTGAAAAGTAAAAATTTTGCATTATATAGCTTGTTATTCTCTTTAAGTGAACATTTTTATGGTTGAAATACACCGAAAAATGCCAACACAGCAGTCAAAAAATCATAAAAAATAAGGAGTTTCATAGATAAAAAAACACAATTTTGATGTAAATAATTTTTGGTGTTAACATGGTCCGATTTGAATTTTAACTTCTACGGAATGAAGAGCAAGCCTTCTTCTATCATACTCTCGATTTTGGTCAACTTGCATCACAAGGTCTGGGAGGAGATAGTGTTAGTTGAAGGCTACCAAACCTGCCATACACAGACAACTTCAGCTTATATATATATATATATATAAATAAATAAATGCGCCCTTTTTAAAGCCTAGCCAGGCTCATGGGCCTGGTTTCCTGGTTACTCTGGCGTATGTGTTCCCCAGCTGGATGGGACGCCAGTCCATCACAGCGTTACTCATTTTTACCAGCTGAGTGGACTGGAGCAACATGAAATGAAATGTGTTGCTCAAGAACACAACGTGTCGGCCTGGTCCAGGAATCGAAACCACAATCTTACGATCACGGTGCTGACACCCTAACCACTATGCCACGTGCCTATATATATATATATAATATAATTATTATTATTTGAGGGAATATTATTCCTAACTTACAGGGAAAAATTCAATTTAGAAATACTTAATCAAATTTCACATAATATAATATATATATAAATTAGAAAAAACAACCTTTTATCAATTCAAAATGAAAAATTAAATTACACCATCTAGAAAATTACATATATTAGAAACATGAAATATAATGGTAGTGTTGGTGGAAGTAGTGATGGTTGTGGTGATGGTGGTAGTGTTGGTGCAAGTAATGATGGTGGTTGTGGTGGTGGCAGTGATAGTGGTAATGTTGGTGGAAGTCGTAATGGTTGTGGTGATGGTGGTAGTGTTGGTGCAAGTAGTGATGGTTGTGGTGGTGGCAGTGATGGTTGTGGTAGTGTTGGTACAAGTAGTGATGGTGGTTGTGGTGGAAGTTGTGACAGTTGTGGTGGTGGCAGTGATGGTTGTGGTGATGGTAGTGTTGGTGGAAGTATTGATGGTGGTGGCGGTAGGGATGACTACTGTTGGTGCCAATGGTGGTGGTGGTGGTTGTGGTACCTCTGCTGTTATTAATAATAGTAATATTCGTAGTAGTGGTGGTGGTGGTGGTGGTGGTAGTGTTTGTGCTGTTGTGATTATTGAGTAGATTAACACCATCCTCTTAGGTGGATTAAGTAAAAGATTTGAAATTCCGGGTTCCTTGCTGTGGACTTACTCAGATCTGTTTGTCAATTTACCTGACAAATAGACACAGTGGCAACAACAGTATTGGTTGTAGCATCAGCGGTGTTAAACATAGGGGTGTGTTTGTAAGGGTCTGTAGTTGTGTGTGTTTAAGGGTGGTGTGTGTGTGGGGGGGACATTAGTTAGCAACGGTGGGGCCCTTTTTTTAAAATTTTCTTTTTGGTCAGTATAGCAAAGGTGTTTAACACAAATATTTTAAATGTGGTGGTGGTAGTGGAGTGGTGGTGTGCTGTAGTGGTGGCGAAGCGATGATGTGTTGTGGTGGGGTTGTTGGTGGAATATTTATGGATTCATAGCCGGG
>NW_021834931.1:0-58149 GCF_006345805.1 Octopus sinensis | reverse complement strand
AATTGGCCTACGGCCGGATTTTTTTTGGAATCCAACTATTCCCCTATGCGGCCTTCGGCCGCGGTGTGTTTGCTTCTTTTTTTAAGTTGAAAAACTTTTTATACAATTTTTAAAATTTTATTAACCAAAAATTTAAACTAATTGTTTGAGTCTACTAATGTGAATGGATTCAATTTCTGTTCCATTTTCATCTTTTAACACACATAAATTATTTTTTTGTCGACGATATAAAATTTCTCTGAAGATATTTCATCGTGAAGAGGATATTTCCTATTATTCACATTTGCGTCTCTATCATGTCGGATAATAACATGTCACCGGCCGTAGACTGGACGGCGCCGTTCGTTGGACACTTTCAAAATCTCATTTATTTCAATTTTGCTCATATAAAACATACCTTAATTTTTTCCAAGTCCCATTTTAAGCCTATTTTCGATGAATTTGGTGACTTTTGAGAAAATAAGAGAGCTAACAAAACCAACGACACCGTTTTTTCTACGATTATTGATTAAAAATCATAATGTTTATTATATTTCGAGGTTTACCATTTTAAAATAATACTTTTTAATAGTTATAAAATCGAATTTATTTGTAAAATTTATTAAATAAAATAGACGTTGGTATCCTAACAGTAATTTTAGAGATGACCAGTACAGATTTCTAAAGGGAACCCTAACCAAACCTTAATTGCTGCACACGTATTACTTCTTATCCAGCCTTAGGCTTTCAGGTAGTAAGTCCAACCTAAACCAATTGGCCTACGGCCGGATTTTTTTGGAATCCAACTATTCCCCTATGCGGCCTTCGGCCGCGGTGTGTAGTTTTTAAAGTCCAACCTAAACCAATTGGCCTACGGCCGGATTTTTTTTGGAATCCAACTATTCCCCTATGCGGCCTTCGGCCGCGGTGTGTTTGCTTCTTTTTTTAAGTTGAAAAACTTTTTATACAATTTTTAAAATTTTATTAACCAAAAATTTAAACTAATTGTTTGAGTCTACTAATGTGAATGGATTCAATTTCTGTTCCATTTTCATCTTTTAACACACATAAATTATTTTTTTGTCGACGATATAAAATTTCTCTGAAGATATTTCATCGTGAAGAGGATATTTCCTATTATTCACATTTGCGTCTCTATCATGTCGGATAATAACAGAATCTCCGACATTTATATCCTCTTCGTCGAATTTCCATTTCCTTTGTTAGACATTTTCGCTCCTGCTTTTTCTAAATTTTCTACTACATTACATAGATCTATGAGATAACGATCTCGTGGTTCATAAGCTATAATAGGAGTAATAGTTGGTTTAGTGGCCATCAAACGCATCGCCTATATTGCTCATAAATATTAAACCTGGCAAACTTCACACCGGCTAACAACAGTAGGACCTCTTTTCTCGTAATCGGATAAATTTCTTCACAGAGTTTGGAATAAAGCCTATCACGACCAAAATGGTTTAAATTGTGTTCAGCCTACAAAATTGATTTTATATTTACCTCAATCGTTTTCATCTTAAATTCATTTTGTTCGATAGTGAAGAATCTTAGTTTTTTACCATTTTTCAGAATGAAAAGCACAGATTGCTCATAAATAAAATTTTTTGAGAAAGAACGTATTTTAAAACGTTCTTTCCTCGGTGTTTCATCTTCTATCAAGCCAGTTTCAATATAATTAATTAATTTTTCAACAAAGGATTGCAATAGATACAACAAAACCATTCTCACGCGATTCTTAATTTAAACAAAAATTAGGAATATTGAATAAATTATTTAAATAATTTTGATTTTTTAATGGAGATTATTATTGTAAAAATATTTTTAATTAAAAATATTGCTTAGTGTCCACTCAACGGCGCCGTCCATCCTACGGCCGGTGACAATTGTCACACTTTCAAAATCTCATTTATTTCAATTTTGCTCATATAAAACATACCTTAATTTTTTCCAAGTCCCATTTTAAGCCTATTTTCGATGAATTTGGTGACTTTTGAGAAAATAAGAGAGCTAACAAAACCAACGACACCGTTTTTTCTACGATTATTGATTAAAAATCATAATGTTTATTATATTTCGAGGTTTACCATTTTAAAATAATACTTTTTAATAGTTATAAAATCGAATTTATTTGTAAAATTTATTAAATAAAATAGACGTTGGTATCCTAACAGTAATTTAGAGATGACCAGTACAGATTTCTAAAGGGAACCCTAACCAAACCTTAATTGCTGCACACGTATTACTTCTTATCCAGCCTTAGGCTTTCAGGTAGTAAGTCCAACCTAAACCAATTGGCCTACGGCCGGATTTTTTTTGGAATCCAACTATTCCCCTATGCGGCCTTCGGCCGCGTGTGTAGTTTTTAAAGTCCAACCTAAACCAATTGGCCTACGGCCGGATTTTTTTTGAATCCAACTATTCCCCTATGCGGCCTTCGGCCGCGGTGTGTTTTTGCTTCTTTTTTAAGTTGAAAAACTTTTTATACAATTTTTAAAATTTTATTAACCAAAAATTTAAACTAATTGTTTGAGTCTACTAATGTGAATGGATTCAATTTCTGTTCTGAGCAAAATTGAAATAAATGAGATTTTGAAAGTGTCCAACGAACGGCGCCGTCCATCCTACGGCCGGTGACAATTAATTTTCATAAAAAAATAAAATAAAAAACTACCAAAAACCTCACAACTACTTTTTGTCAGATCCTATCCTCCGTGATGTTGGTGACTCCGAAGGAGGCGCAATGCCATTGCTTCCAACTATCCTTCTTTTATACGCCAAATTTGCCCCTCTCCTTTCCAGAAGAATCGAACAAAATCTGAACCTGCCGAAAAGAACCTACTACGCATCCAGCAAGTAAATATCAGGTAGCGATATGCAACTTTCTTAAATTGTGTACTCTGATATGCCAATTTCTTTAAAGTTTTAAACAAAAAATAATAAATTGTGTCTCTATATCTTTCAAAAATGTTTTGAATTGTTGTTAGATTAAATTAACCACTTGAATGACATGATTTATTACATGATTAAAACAATACTAATTTTCGTAGACTTGCTTTTAGACAAGATAAATATAGTTTGGTCTCTTTATGCCGAAAATTAAATAAATTTGTGAAATAACTATTTTCTTATTCTTTTAATGCTGAAAATTCTTATTTTCATATTTTATCGCATGTGGGATCGCAATCTTGCTTTTAATAAAATGTGATACCTAATTAATTTATTATTATTAAACTTTACAAAAATGCTAATTTGAATGCCCTCTGATATTCTCAAGGACTAAGTACTTTTATCTTTTGTCAATTGTGGAGTTCGTATCACTAGCCTCTGAAACCAGTAGAATTATGCTAAATCTTTCATAAGACAATCAAAAAATTTTCAATTTAAATAAGAGCGACATAAATTATCATAAAATTAATTGAACAATAACAATAAAGAAGCCTACTCCACAAATAGGGATATTTCGTTGGAACAGGGAGCTGGAACATTTCACACAGAAGCAAAACAATTGCAAGGGGCATCTAAAATAACAAATTTAATTAAAAACCGCCAATTTATACATCCTTGAATGGCTCAAAGGAAGAATTCCTTTAGGACTTTCACCTTTTTCCTGCATTTTGCTTCTCAAAGTGCACAATAAATGAAATATCAAAATAACCACAATAAATTGCAACGTTTGCCCATCTCTTCTAAGAAGAGGAAATAAACTATTTTTAATTATTTATAATCAACCTTATTGTAGATATTTCCAAAAACCAAAGAACAAGCCAATATGAAGTAGTTGATAGACTGGCAAACCTAATTAGGCGGAAATATTTAAAATATAATACATTGACGGGAAAATTATAGCTTTCTCGTGGACGTGAAATGAAAAAAGATAAAAAGCGAGAGAAGATGCTGTCTAATAGTTAAAAATTGATCATAATCAACCATAACATCCAAAAACTTCCGAGTTTTGTACATATTAACAATACAAGGCAGAACGCCAAAAAAAGCAGTAAGGACAGCACTGAGTTTGATAAAAAATAATGAATACCACACAAACAATAAATTTTCTTTAAAAACTATTTCAGGTTTTATTAAAATGGAAAGAGAGCACCAAAGTTGGCCACTTTGTCCTTGATTTAGTTAATAATTTAATATGCCTCATATAATCCTCTCCAAAATGGGAATACCCTTCTATAAATAGCCATTAGAGACTCCAAAGAAGGATCTGAAGCCAGAAATGGTAGTAAGATTACTCCAGCACAAAATAGACTGGTTAATCCCACTTTGACCAATCGCCAAAAACTTTTTAATTTAAGTTTAAATACCCAATTAAAAATCCATGTTCAATAGAACGTTGTAAAATTCTTAAAAATACAGGGAAAGCAAAATAAAGCATCGTTTGCTTGTAGAACAGGGCACAGACATAAAATATACTACCTAAACACAGATTTCCATTCTCTATGACTGCTACAGCCCACACAAGCAGGCCAATACCAACACAATTGTATTGGAAATGACCATGATCAATCAGCAATAAACCAGGATAGAGTAATGGGAATAATAAAAATATCTATCAACGTTAAATGTATTAAAATACTTTATTTCTACGCGAAAAATATAAAATACCAGAAACGAGAATTACAAAATCCGCGAAAATGACTACATACATTGATATAAATACTTACCAGTGTAACGCATAAACATTTTTAATTTCTTTGATTCAAATCCCCTCGAAGAGAAAAGACTCATCCAATTTGGATTCATCAGCTTGGCACTAAACTTATTTTCAAAAGTTTACATATGTCCCATTATATAGCTATGATATGCAGACATTGGTGGATAGTCGATTCCCCAATAGTTTAAATCGTTATATGAAGAATTGACATACCTAAAAAAATTTAATTTTTATCGAACGACCATTCAGAAACGGGGAGATTTGTGGTAATTTCCATCCAATGTCGCTGAGCCTCGAAATCTCCATATTTTGGTGGTGAATCATAACCTGGAAGATGATTTAAACATTTCTTACCAGAATAGCCACCAGAACCAACGAGAAGCTTTAAAAATAAAAGTGCGCTTAGGCCAACCACGAGGGATATGTTCATTGACCCGACTCTATTATTACATATTTATTAGTTCTAATATTTAGTTAGGCGTTATTAATGCAAATAATTAATAGAAAATGAAAAAAAAGAAAGTTACATTTAGGATTCGCCAATCCCTGCACCACGGATAGCAAACGAGTTATCTCGCCAGATTTCTATAGATTTTCTCTGGTACACCCAGTTGTTTTCCCAGCATTCATTCGTCTTCTTTCCGATGAGCTTCCAAATTACGGAGAGAATCCTCCCAGCGGCCTCAAGCAAACCACTCATTTCAACGGAAATTGGGACGAAGTTGTATATGTCACAAAGAGACGCATACTTCCTCTGTTCGGTTTCTTTGGTCCGGTGAGACGCGAAGCCAGGACACGACGCAGACTGATTAACGGTCCCTGGAGCAAAGGTGCACGTACAGATTACATTTCATACGAGACACTTTCTCTCGCTGAATGGAAAGACCGTCATTCTGTCCAGGAGCATGCTGTCTCCACAATCAAGACCAGTGGGCTTAAGGAAAGCCTGCGACATTAAGAGCCAGTTTGACGACGTTGTTTAAACTATAGAGTGTCTCGTGCTACGCACAGCGCTTAACCGGCGCCAAATGTGCGCCAAGTTTAGAGATTCGTTCTAGGGTAATAACTAACTCACGTTTCTTATCCGAAATACCAATGGACATTCCTTATCAGAGATTTTTCGAGTTAAGGACAAGCAGATCTTTCTGGATCTGTCAATCTAAGATTGACAACCTTCTTAGAAAAAGATGTGAAAATCTTATTAAATAGAGAATCGTCGGGGAAAAGCAGAGTGAACTTAGACATGAAACCATTGAAGGATAGACCAATTTGGCCAAACCAGAGATAATATTAACAACATCGTTACGTATAGATTCAAACAAACGACCAAAGGTGACATCGTCAAAATACCAGAAATTGACCAGACTTGACACCCCTTTGTCTCCTCTTCTACATAAGTGACCCATTGTATTGGATTAGAGTTCGAAAGAAAGTTCCCTGCATGTGAATAAATGAGCTCTTTAATTGTACAAAAACATAGCCATTTAAATGTGTTTTATCCACTCTTTTTTATCCTCCGAAGCCGCCAATTTGAATTATCCTCTGACTCTGAGGATTCTTTGTTCAGTGGAACGGTAGACCTGTATATATCGCAGTCTCTTATCACCTGACCAATAACATCTCTTTTACAATAATAAGATCATTTTCCACACTTCTAATACATTTTTTCTACCATGGTTAGCGTCGCAGATCTCATCTGCAGTTGTTTGTATCTTCTGAGTGTTTGTTGAGGCAATAACAAGCCTGTGATTAAATAAAGAATCTTGAAAATAGAACTTTCCGTCTTTTAAAATAAATTTTTCATCCTTCTTTTTTTAGTTTATACTTCTGAGAAGCTATATTCAGTTTTTGTCTTTCGAGGATGAATTTTATTATGTTGTACTTTTCAGTATTTTTTATGATAACTTATTTGCATTAGAACAACGTGATTAGTGAGATAATTTATTGTTTGTATGGTCAAAAATTATTGTACGCCAGCAAAAATTGATGTAAACTTATTAATAAAATGGTATGTTGTATGTGTCTGTGTGTGCGCATACTTCAAATTGGCAAAATACAGATAAATTGTCAAAATCCTTTTCCCCCAAAATGATGAGGTTCGCCAAAAATCTTCCACCTAAAAAACTAACATATCAAGAATATCCTCAATTATGAGGTCCTTAAAACCTTCTCGCAAAAAAATAAAAAATATATTTCCTGGATTTTGGTTAAAATAAACAACTACAATGTCCCGACTCACACAATGAGGTCCTTAAAACCTTCCCACCAACAAAATTAAAAACATTTTTTTCTATTTTGGTTAAAATGAACAACAAGCATGTCGTCGACTCACATGATGAGGTCCTTAAAATCTTCCCGCCAAAAATAATTTTTTGCATTTTGGTTAAAATAAACAACTACAATTTCCCGACTCACACAATGAGGTCCTTAAAACCTTCCCACCAACACAAATTAAAAAACATTTTTTTCTATTTTGGTTAAAATGAACAACAAGCATGTCGTCGACTCACATGATGAGGTCCTTAAAATCTTCCCGCCAAAAAATAATTTTTTGCATTTTGGTCAAAATGAACAACGTGAATGTCTTCAAAACGTATGATGAGGCAACCTTTCAGATTTTCTCTTTAAAATTAAATGCCAATATATCATTATCGACATACGCGCAAAAAACCATCTCGCCTGTGAATGTAGGCATCCGAGACCCGATCTCCTAAACGAAGCTGATTTCCTTTCCTCTCAAGAAACCGGACTTTCAACTGCGAATGGAAGCAATTGGTAATTCTCTACAACCAAAGAGTAATTTACAATTTATCACTAAAGTTGTTGAACCTGTTAAATCACCTATCATCATCGCTCGATCGTTCGCGACAAATTATCTGACTTTTGCTTTTGCTAGGTCACTAATGAATAAGTCAGGAGTCGACGTTTCAAAAAATCTCGAGTCCCTTTCTGTCAGATTCTGCAATCGACAATAGGACAAAATTCAAAAATACCGACATTCTGGTTCTCTGCGAGAAGTTCTAATTTCAACAGATCCACGGCAAACCTAATAATCCTAGATCATAGGTTATTTTATAAAATAATAAATTATTTTTAATGGATTAGTTCAACGCTTTAATCAAACGATTACAAAATCATTATCGAAGTTGAAGTATCCAAATGAAAATGAATGAGTCTCAATTATCGAATATTCACTCTATTGATACAATTCAAAGATGCATTCATTTTCAAATGAGACTCCATTCAAGCGTTATCAAGGAATTCTAAAACAAATCTGTCGCTGATGATCGAAAGTATTACGGGACAAATTCAGTTTTAATGTTAGATAAATTCAAATCCAAGTATTCCGATACTTCCAAGATAGCCAAAATGTTGTTCGATTCACGCGTAAAAATATAGTTCAAAATTCAGGGTTTATGTCAAATTTCCAAGTGCTGAGAAAAAAGCGGTTTTATGACCCGTTAAAAAATAACAATTAAATGTCTATATGTCTATTTAAAGCTCATAATATTAATTTGACAAGTAGTTGCCACAGTAACAAGTTGCCCATGTCACAGATAAATTTTCAGTATAAGCGTATAAAATATAATTTCATTTTGGCCGCCTCCTCTTTAAATAAAATAAATTTGTTTTACTTATTTTAGATTTAATTAAATTAATTTATTTTAAATAAAAATAATACGTTCTAATTTTTTTAATGATTAAAATTCATATCTTCATAGTCATAGTCTTATTTCATTTTTTCATCGCCAAGTTGGATTGTGATGTGTCTCATAATAAAATGTTATCTAACTGTTTCTATAATGAAACTCTTAAAAATGACAAATTGAACATAATCCGAATTTTGAATGGTGTCACATTTACAGAAAATGCAAGATTTACAAATTTGATTTCTCTTAAAATATTGTAAAATTTGGAAATTATAATAGTGTATGCCATGGACACTCTTTACAAAAACTAGTTGACGATTCATTTAAAAAACTCAAATCATTATGGAAAATGTATATTGTTTATTTATATTTTATTGAAATCTGTATAACTGCTCAAAGTTGAAATACATCAATATCAATACTTTTTCTGACGTTCCTGTTACATTAATGTTTTACCAAAATAATTAATTTGATTTTTAGACATATGCCAAAAAAATTGATCTTTATTCCGTTCAATTTTAAAAAGTGAGAACCTGTGTAAAATAAAAATATTTAAGAAATTTTTTGAGAATTTATATGTTTTCTGATCAACATCTCTGTCTCTTCGAAAATACTGCACAACCGATTAGGTTTGTTTTAATTTATTATTTTATTTTAGCTTAGTGTCTTTAAACCGGACAATGATACTTTTTAAAAAACATACTGTTAGGCTGTCTAATTCAAAAATAAAAATTTTAGAATCATATAGTAAAAAACTGTTTTTTAATAATAGTTTGCAACAATTGCCTACCAACACTAACGAATAACATAATTTGTCCATCTCACCTAGAACTACAAATTGATCTCAAAGTTTGACCGAATAATATATAATTAATATTTTTCTTGGAATAAATTTAATTAAACCCAGTTCAGATTTTTCATTTGATGAGTTCTAATTAATCGGTATAATTATCCAGGTCAAAAGCTTCAAAGACTCTTCAGTTACAATTCCGAATATAAATGTTCACAAAAAAGTGGGATACAATTTAGTTTACATCTTTTCTGAAATACTCTCGCTCATTTTTGAATTTTGCGACAAAATTATATTTCGAGACTTTTCTTTTCAAAAAAAATTTCCTCTACACGTCGAAATGATCTGTTTTAATTTTCATTGAAAAAATCATAATTCGTTAATTAATTTGATTAAAAATAATTAATTATTTTGATTATCAAAAGAAATGGTTTCAAAAAAGATTTATAAGGATTCTTTCTGTTTAAAACACCTATAATTGCTTACGCACCACGCGACAGATCTATTGTCGATTTTGTGGATTTACAAAGATACTCGGAAATATACGATTCGTTCTCATGAGTTTGGTTTTCAATATATTTATAGAAAGTTTGTCGTACTTATTGACCCTTTCTCAAAATTTTCTGTGGTTGAAACTGCCAAATCTAAATCGAAATTTCAGATAGGTACTTGTGCATTTCATCCTGCACGAAATAGCCTCTAAATGAATTAATGAAATTTTTTATGAATCTATTTTCGTGCAGGATGAAATGCACAAGTACCTTCAGATATCTTAAAGGGGATTTTCCGTGTAATTGGGCCGCCGATTATATTGCACACTGTCAATGGAACAGAGTTTAAAACTATTATTTGGATGATATGTGTAAACTTTTCAAAATCAACTATGTTATTTTTTGGTCGGCCGCAATCTCCTAGGAATTATTTAATTTTAAAGATTTAACCAATCCACAAAGAGATGGATATCATTCTATAGCGAATCAAACAATCTCTTCTGACATTATCTTAAAATCCTGAAAAAATGTTTATGACTATAAAATGGCCGTAAATGAGAAAACTCGACATAAACCTTTTGAAGTTTTTATGAAAGTTGAACATTATGAAAAGTGCGGATCAAATTGAAGCGCTTGATAAATTTGAGGGGATGATGAAAACGCGGAGATTATTAAGTCATTGAAAATCTCAAAAAAGCGGGAGAAAAAATGACCAAAAGAAGAAGATGGAAATTTTACGAAGAAGACATCAATGTGGAAGATTCAGTAATACTAGGAAACGACATCGATGCAAATAAAAGAAAGTTCTCATTATATGATGGAATATCTTCAAAAACATGAACCGTCACAGAAATAATGCCAATTTCTATACATTCAAAGATGAGGAAATTCAGGAAGAACTCAAAAATATACACATATTAAGATTATCTAAATTAAAAAATACTGATTTTTTGATTTTAAACAAAATACAACTAAGAATTTGTTGGTTACTTCTCGGACGAGGCCCGCATAGCCGCAATTTTAGAGCAAATCGGTTGAGTTTTTAAAAAAATTTAGTATCTGTAAAAAAGTTTAGTATAGGAACCTATTATATTTATTTTGTCGTATTAAGATTAATACATGTTATTTTTAATAATATTATTTATTTTTTAAATAATAATAGTGGTCAGCTGGAAAAACAAAATAAATACGTTCTTTTTTTACAGTCTGTCGTCTAAACAGGCGGAATCTTTATAAATCTTTATTTTTGAAAGCATTTCTTTTGATAGTCCAACAAAAACTATTGTAACCTGTTTATTAAAAATAACAATTCGAGTTCCGACTCCGCGTAGTTCCGCCTCTTACATGTGATATTATCTGTAATAGAACTTATAAAATATAGAAATTGAAGTCGATCAACAGAATCAGGGGACTTGTCTAAACGTAGCGACTACAACACCATTGAGAAAAATTCTGTAACAAATAAAACCTGAAAGTGTACATAATATTGATAAATCAATAGAGCCAGAGACATTCCTGAAACATGCAGTAAAGCTTTATAATTTTACAAAAGTTGATTAAAAATTTGATTTTCCTCTGGTAGACTTAAATTCTACTTAAACGATATTTGAGAAACCTTTTAGGCTTCTTAAAAAACCACTTCCGTAAGAAAGATTCCTACCCGTGGGAGTGGACTCATTGTCATAATAAATGAATAATTTAAAAAAACAGTTAAGATATCTTAAGGTAATCAAACGGTTTATTATTTAAATAAGATTAAGGGAATAAAGTATACGCACTAAATATTTTAAATAAATGAATAAACTTTTTAAAGCTCGAAATTTTTTCCATTCCCATGTGAAATTCTTCTAAATTTATATTTCCATTTTTGTCCATATCTAATTCACCTAGTACCTAAAATATAACACGAAAAATAATAACTTTGTCTATAATCTCATTTTTTTGAATTTTAGATACAAATTTTCCAAAAAGTAGATTAATTGTTTCACTAATATCGTCTCTTCCAATTAATTTATCCTCGTCAAAATCTTGAAATATATTTAAGTTATATAAACCGTTCAAAGAAAATACAAAAGATGCTTTAAGTTTTGTAGAGCTCCGTGGGGAAAGTATAGAATAAAGATTGATAAAGTCTTCAAAATCCATAAATTTATTATTTCCCGTAATTAGTGAAAAAATTCTTTTGACGAATGGATTATTCTATTTAAAATATAATTTATGTAACTTCAAATTCCGGGAAAAGGGAAAATTCTTCGTATGAAATTTTCAATTCTTTTGGGTTATCATTTATTCTGTTTTTATGAAACTTTTCATGTAGACGGAGTATTTCAAATTCAGTGAGGTATGTAAGACTCTAAAAATCAAGCTTAAAAAAACCGTATAATCATTCATTTTTTCTTCAGAAATAACGCTTTGCTTATTACCCATGCTACAAATAGATTTATGCAAATTTTATATCTTATTCATTTATAAATATAAAAGAATCTCTTATATTAAATAAATTATAAATTAATTCTCAAGAGAACCAATTCCCCACATTCAATAATTATTTCATACGAGGTTTCAAGTCGATTTTATGAAAATGAAAACTACCAAATAAATTTCAAAGTCACAAAAGTTCAATTTTACAAATTTTAAAATTAATTTTTAATAACTTATTAAAAAATTAATAATTAATTTTCGTATTGACATGAATTGTTAGCCTTCAATCGAACTGTGGATTCTACAAAATTTAGATAAATCAATAAAATTGTAAATACATTAAAATTTTATTTAACTCTAGATTCCTTATAATTAATAAATTTAATTTAGTTTTAATGAAAATATATAAATTACTTAATTCACGTTATGTTTCCTTCGCAACATAATAATTGAACTAGATTTGTATGATTAAAATTTTTTATTATGTAGATTCTGAAAATGGAATGTGATACTGATTCAATTGATTCGATAATATTTCCTGTTGGAAATTCTAATGGAGATGACACTGTTGTTTACCCCTCAATTAATGAACGACTCGGTTTACTAAATTATAAAGATTAAAGGCTACCTGAGACCGTCAAAAGAATTATTAGAATTCTACAGAAAGAAAATTGCTGATTATGACACAGAAAATGAAAAATTTAACAATAAATTGGACGATTTACAAAACAAATTATCAGAAAAAGTTTTGTTTAAAATAAAAAAATAGAATAAAATGGAATTTGATTTAAGACATAAAAACGACGAAATTACTGAGCTACAGAAAGCATTGAGTGATATGCAAGTTTATTTATTTCAAGAAAGGGAACATGTTTTAAAACTATATGCTGAAAATGATCGTCTAAAGGTTTGTTACCTCATAATAACACCACGAAGGTACAACAATTAGAAGACAGAAGAAAAATACAACATTTATTGACCTTTTGTGGAAAAACGGAAGGAGAAATAACTTTTTTTCTGAAAGACCCTCCAAATAAGCAAATGGTGCCTCCGAAAATTCCACAAAAATTAAATGGAAAATTAAAAACTGGATATCTTTCGAATAAAACTAAAGATAGTATTATATAGTCTTTCGAAATTAGTTTCAAAAAATTTGCCAAAAGAATCCGACAGTAAGATTCAGTATTATGGGAATGAAATTCTACAAAACCAGCTCAAGGCACTACAAGTGAATATCTGAATATTTTCTTAATTTCAAAGATACAATTGGAACAGCAGACACAGCTTTCTAAAGAACAAAGTGCAGCATTTCTTGAGGATCGTAGAATTAAACAGGAAGAATTCGATTTTCAAAGAAAGAATGATTCCAAAAAAATTAACGATCTTATCTTGAAGTAATTTATGAATAGCTAAATTATAAAAAGAGTAAATAAATCTGAAGAATTAATTTGTTCTACTACTAAAGATTTCATTGCTTTGAGACAAAATTTTCGATCGAAAGAAAAAAATTGGATGAGTGAGAAAGATCGGCTGTTACAACAATTGGACAGCTGTAAACAACAATATGACATTAAATATCAAATTAAAAATTCATATGTTGTTCCTTCGGGATCTGATCCAGATGTTGAAGCGAAATTAAATAAAGAAATTGAGGTTAAATATTCCTATAATTTGTAGGAAATGACAAACCAATGTGAGCAAGCCAATAAACTTGCTGCAATGTACAGAGCGCAGGTGATTTCTTTGGAAGATCAGGTTTCAGTTTTTAAAGAAGAAACTGATATGACAAAAAGCCTTTTTCAAGTCTAATAAATTTTAAAAACAATTAATTTAGTCAAAAACTGAAAACGTTCAGAAGAAATTGAAAATAATGACATCAAGATATCATGAACTTGAGAAAAGAAGAAACTTAGAAGTCGAAGGTTTTCAAAATGATATAAAAAATCTCAAATCAAAATTAAGAAACATGGAAAGACAGTTATATAAGGTTCTAATATCAAATAGTAGTTAAGGTCACAATCGGTTTATCAGAAAATGCAGTTGAAATTCCCACAGAAAAAGTAGATATGCAGATGTTAAAAAATGTAATGGCTTCAACAACTCGTTCTAAGGAATTGATGAAAAATCTAGTGAACATGAAAGGAAAAATCTATCAATTAGAGAAAGAAGTGAGAGGTCTTTAGATAAAATTGATTCTATTAAATAAAAGTGTCATATTTTGTAAATTTAAGTTACTGTGGACATTTCAAATTTTCTGTTATTTTAATTGTATATTTGACTTTAACTTAATATTTTCTTCGATTATTTTTTAATTTTTTTAGCCAAATGAATTTATTCCAAGAAAAAAAATAATTAAGCATTATTTGTTCAAACTTTACTTTAATTCAAAATTCTAATTTTTTTTTTTTTTTTTTTTTTTAATTTTTTTTTTTTATAGAAATAAAACAAGACAAAAATTACAGATAGCTAAGTTAGTTAAAGGCCTCACGAGACACCCGACCAGCCGCGCGAATGGCGAAGACGTTCCCTCGGATCACAGCAATCGACAGACGTTCCAGGAGCCAAGAAAACTCTCTTGGATCGTGACTAGTCCTTGAAATCCGTCGACCGAGCGAGCGAAGGAACGGAGTGTCTGGGACCGAAGATCCCGGAATTGTTGTATTCTAATTAGTTTCAAATCATCAATTTCAAAGGTTTCATTATAAAAATAGTTGGAGCTAAAATATATAACAATAAATTATTGACAAATGCCGAACGCCAAATCACTCCGCCTACTTTCTTTGGCACTCCTCTAATAACAGGAAAATAATTCCGACCCTCGCGGACAAAATCCGCATGCTTAAACCATTTAACCAGAAGAGAATTCACGACTTGGTAGCTACGAAGGCAATCAGATGTCTTGGAATAAACAAGCTTCTGGGACGCATTCCGCCACCGATAGACAACAAAGAATCCTCCCTCTCGAGAGAAGCCCGAGTGAACTTGGCCCTTCTCCGCTGTGGCCATCATATTGGGCTACGCAATTATTGTCGAAGAATAGGCCTTGCCGAATCCACGGATTCCCACTCTCTTAGTGACCTTTTCTCGTGTCCAGACCCACCTTCTGCTTCCTCAAAACACCGGATTGCGATCGGGGATCTTTGGGAGCGTCCGACATTGATAATCTCGTTCATGTTACCCACCGGTTTCCTTCAATTGAAGGGCCCGGGGGTAAATAAATAAACTGATGATAGTGTTAGATCAGTGGTTCTCAACCTTTTTGTCCGCGGACCCCTTGTGAGTAAATGAAAAATTTCGCGGACCCCCTATATATTTATTAAGTTTTTTGTCAAAAAAATTTTACTTATCTAAAAACAAAATTTATTATTAAATCAATAGAGAAAATTAGTGAGAAGGTTGATATTGTTTTTTCGAGGCAATTTTTCAATAAGAGGCTCGGTTGTCGACAAGCAAACCCTGATGTCATCTTCAATATTCAGTCTTGTGCGATGATTATTTTTTATATTGAGAAGTGCTGAGAAGCCATGTTCGCATAAATATGTTGTCGGGAAATAAGCAACAAATTTAATGCATTTGCGCTTACGGAAGGATAATGCTTACACATTTCGCACCAAAATCTTGATAAAGCAAGTTTTTCATACAAATCTTTTGCGTTTGAATTATTGATCATGTCAATAAAAGCCTCTTCGATATTTTCATCGACCAAACGTGGATCAACACTGAATGGTGTACGAATGAATTTCAAATCAATTTCGTTCAATTCTGGAAAGTATTTATTTACTTCTTGTTGAAGATATGTTAAATGTGCATAAATAAGTTCGGTTATTTTTTTGATTTCAAATGCATCTATATTTACAGATTGTTCTTCAAAAGATTCAAACATAGTAAAATTATTTAGCGAAATTTTGATGGCATGAAGTTTTTATTTGTTCTACCACCTGAAATAAATAATATAATATCAATAACCTGACACTTAATATTTTCTGACATTTCAGAAATTCGTCGATGAACAGTATCATTCGATAATGGTATTTCCGAAATCATATTTTCAGCATGAGTGCCAATAAGAGTACGTACTATGTCTTTACAACAAGGAAGAATCAGTTTTTCGGCAATATTATGAGGTTTCTTTTCTTTCGCTATACGTAATGAGATCATGTAAGATGCTAATAGCATGGAATTATCAGAAGGCAAAGTTTGTATGAAACGAGTCAATACTTGATTTTTCATCATTTTACGCAAAGAATAAAATAATCCTTATTTTTGTGGATTAGATGGGGATGACATGTGCGCAAGTGTCTCACAAGAGATGTTGGTTTCATGCTATTGTGTGACAGAATTTTCATGCACAAAACACATTTTGGGCTTTCAAATCCATCTTTATCAATACAAATAAACCCATATTTTATATAATCAGGATTATATTTGCGTATCTTAATAACATTCGAGGAATTCATATCAATAGCGTGCTTAAAAATTTTATTAACTTTTACCAAAAAATAAATATTTGAGTTACATTCAGCTTTAAAGTAATTTAGCCTCCTCAGTATTATTGAATATTAAAATATATTAATTTATAATATATCTAAAAGAGATATTATTAATTATGATTTAATTCTATTATATATTAATTTAAAATTGTTATCATTAAATAGAAACATTTAAATAAAGTTTCAGAAAAATCTCGCGGACCCCCTGGAATCTTTCGCGGACCCCAGGTTGAGAACCACTGTGTTAGATAATGATCAGTATTTAGTCAAGAGATTATAATACATGACATGTAACTGGGTTGGGATAGTGGGAGTTCTATTGGAGAATGGTTTTGTTGGATGTTTTAGAACCAGACAGAGAGGGGAAAATGGATCTTTGTCTGGTTATCAATATACACACTGTGGACATTTTAAATTGCGGGTTATTTCAATTGTGCATTAAATTGACTTCAACTTAATATGTTCTTAATTATATTTTTTTATTTTTAACCAAATAAATGAAATAAACATCAAGATAATTGAAATCTCATGTCAATAGAAAATATCTTAATTAATTCCTATGAAATTTATTTTTTTGGAAAGATATTTTTGATTTTATAAATTATTAATTGCGAATTAATACGACAGGAATAAAAAAACCGATCTCTACACAAAGATCACCTCTTATTAAATTTTAACATCTAATCGGTCATTCTTTTATTACAATAAACCTAACACTTAATTTGAGGTTATTTTGTGGTCCATGCGTATTCAATTTATTTATTTGCTTAAGTTCATCTTACAGATTAACGAATTTTTTGAAAGAAATACAATCAGAAATTGTTCAGGAATAAATGTTAAACAAAGTACACACAAATCAAGACTGGTATTCCCCCGGAGAACGAGTGAGAAACAAGAGTCACATATCTGAAATAGAAGAGTATCAGAAAATGTACACAGAATCCATTTCTCATCCAGAAATTTTTTGGGGGCGGATTGCAGAACAATTCCATTGGAAATCTCTGGAAGATAATAAAAAAGTTGAATGGAATTTCGACGTGAAGAATGGGCCAATTTTTATTGAATGGTTCAAAGGAGCACAGACAAACATATCTTTTAATTGTTTGGATAAGCATATAATAGAAGGATATGGGGATCAAATTGCATATTATTGGTTATACCTAATACGCATTGTTCAGGGAAGGGAACGACATAAATGACACATCTAGTCTTACGTATTTTGAACTTTATCAAAAAGTCTGCCAACTTGCAAATGTGCTCAAGAACAATGGTAGGCAATATGCAATTTTCAATTTGTGGTTTTATGTGCAACATTGCCACACCTTGAATATATTTATATTCCTTTAGATGTCAAACAGCATGACACGGTTTCAATTTATATGCCTGTGATTCCTGAGCTGATCATCGCAATGATGGCTTGTGCCAGGCTGGGAGTTACACATTCGATCATTGTAATTAATGAAGTCTCTAGTTTTAGTTTGCTGGATTTTCATCCAAATCACTTTCCGTTCGCTTTCTTACAGCCAAACCCAAACTCGTCATAACGGCAGGTTAAAAAATAATTAAAATATTTAATTTAGATGGATTCTGGAGAGGAAACAAACTCATCAATCTTAAAAATATATGTGACGAAGGAATTGATATTTGTAGAAAACAGTAGTTACAAAAATTATTTTTTAGGGGATATTTAATTTCAAAGGTAATATGGAAACAACATTTATCATCAACCGTCAATAATAAGACCAAACTGGAGGTTGGAAGTAGACCATTTCCAATTGACGTACAAAATTTGGATTCTGTGAATATTAGTACAAAATCTACCCAGAAAGGGATATTTCGTGGGACGAGGTAATGGAAAGCGCAAGTACGAGCTGTGAGCCGGTTTGGATGGATTCCGAAGACCCTCTATTTATGCTTCACACAAGGAATCTCCAAATATTTATAAATTAGTGGATCAACTGGCATTCCTAAAGCAATTCTGCACACTGTGGGTGGTTATATGCTCTATGCATCTACTACTTTTAAATTTTGTTTCGATTACAGACCTGAAGATATTTTTTGGTGTACTGCCGACCTTGGATGGATCACAGGACATAGTTTCGTCTGCTATGGCCCCCTTCTAAACCGTGCCACGAGTGTAATGGTAAATAAATTCTTTCTTACCGTATAGTATGAAGGGGCCATGACATTTCCCGACGTAAGCAGATATTGGAGAATAATTGACAAATATAAAGTTACTCAATTTTACACTGCCCCTACTGCTATACGATCACTAATGGGATACGACGAAAAATACATCACAGAGTTAGTTGCTCTTATTATGAATAGAACAAGCACAAGAGAGTCCCTGAGAGTAATCGGTACAGCTGGAGAACCAATAAACCCCATTGTTTGGGAGTGGTATCATCGAGTTGTTGGTAGATCAAGATGTGCTCTAGTAGACACATATTGGCAGACAGAGACAGTGAGTGATTAAAAGTAATTTTTGTAGTCCGGCCCAGTTTTGACTCCACTTCCATGTTTCACGACCAAGCCAGGATCCGCTGTAGATATTTTGTTTGGAAATATTTACAGGCATTCCCGTTTTTTGGAATTGTCCCAGCAGTTTTGGACAAACACGGAAACGAGATTTTAGGCGAAGCGGATGGATATTTGGTAAAGTTACAACTTAATTCCATTTAGGCTATCAAACAAGCCTGGCCGGGCGTTTGTCGCAATATTTACAGAGACTACGATCGATTTAGAGAGACATATTTTGACAAAATACCTGGCTATTATATAACGGGAGATGGTAATGTCTAATCTGAATATTCCCAGGAGTTTTTCGGGATAAAGACGGGTATTACTGGATTACAGGACGAATTGATGATATGCTCAACGTCTCGGGACATCTCTTGAGTACGATAGAAATCGAATCTGCCGTTATACAACATCCCAGTGTCGTCGAGGCTGCAGCAATCATTGCTCCTCATGAAGTGAGAGGAAGTTGTGTTTACTGCTTTGTTTCACTACATCAGGTTATTTCATTTAGAAGACATTATAGGGCGCTCAATTTACTCTTCAACTTGAAAAAGAAATCAAACAAGAAGGTTGTATTTTTACTTGTTGTTGTAGTTAGAAATACGATTGGTCCATTTGCTACTCCAGAACATGTTCAGCATGCTTCCAATATGCCTAAGACTCGTTCGGGTAAAATCATAAGACGGATACTGCGTCAAATCGTGTGTGGGAGTAATGAATTTGGAGACCTTTCTTCTCTCAACGACCACTCTGTTATTGAAGAATTAAAGCAAGGGTGGAAAATGACCGTGGACAACAACCTTGTTTAGATTTAGTCATTCATTTACTTTCTCTTGATTTAATAAAAATCAATTTAATAAGACCAAAAAATAGAATTAACGTTACTAATTAAGATTGAGATTTCTTTTTTTTTAGGAAAACTACATTGTTGACCCGTCATGTCTCGACATTTATTCTCATTGTATTCCAGCATGAAGCGGACTCGTCTGGCAAGTCAACTAACACTTCAAATTCTTATCTTCTAGTAATATGACTTTTCGTTTCCATCCGTTCTAACAAAAAAGTTCGCTGAAGGAATGCCAATATATCTCGTCAGAAAAACTAAAATTTTGTTTTATGTATTTTCATATCGTCAATAATCATGAAAACTACTTTTCCACAGAAATACACTATCTCTTTTACTTAACTGTAAAATTTTGTTTCCGATGGTAAAGGATAAGTATCTTCGATATTTTTAATTATATATTATATAAACTAATAAAAATTCAAAAATGCCAAATTCAAAAAACGGAAAATTTTATTGAAAAATAGCAAAAATGACATTTTTAAAATCAAAAAATATGATTAAATTAATTATTTCATATAATGCATACAGTCAAAATATAATTTAATTTAAAATATTTTTGAAAGGACTCCGACTAACCTCTATGAAGCACTTCCACGATCCTTATCTTGGATTGACCTTCAGAGGAAGACCTCCCATCAGTTTTACATCAAGACCTAACTTCGATTGGAAAAGGGTTGACATCGACAGACGACCTTGGGCTCCTGAAAAAACTATTGAGGAACAGACGGAACTGGAAACAGAACTTGAATATTGTTTAAAAAAATTGAACAGGAATATTTTATGAAGAGTGTTACCAAAATTCAATTTTTAAAAACCGGTTTTTCAAAAAATACTTAAACGCGTTAAAAAATTGTTATATCGCTTAAATATTTGGTTGTTTGGAATAAATAAAATGTGTAAAGATTATAGATTATCAGAAACCAGAATTTTAAAAATGGAATACGTGGGTAATAAGAGCTTAATTAAAAAAATATCATCGTTGTCTCATTGTTATTAATCTAAAAAATACGCAAAGTAATGGTTGAAAACATTCAAGATTTCAAAGTTTGATGATTTGTGTTTATTATCTCAATAAATTGACCACAGTCTCCACATCTCTTTTATTTTTTAATCGTCTATAAATATGTTAATCCAATAAAAATAGAAATTATTTGAATTATCTAATTTCTTGTTGGCAATTTCATGACTTCTCGATATGCTCGAAAAATGAAAGCTCTCTCGGCAAAGATATTTGGAGACTATTCTAGTGACCCACGTGATCAGAAAATATATAAGCTATTTGCAACAAAACCCCCTTATAAGGAGGAACAATATGTGAATTATTACCCACCGTATAGAACGTGGGATCATTTATCACGAACTCTCAGAAATTATGGTCTATATCGGTATTATTACTATCTTACTTTGTAGTGATTCACATTTGGATTTTATGGAAATGATGCAAAAAATGCGAGAAAATTCTAATCGTGTTAATCAATTCACAAAAGAATTACGCAAAAAGCGAGAAGTAATTTCCAACAAATCTCGCACTGAACGCAAGTTGGAAACAGCTGGTGTTAAAAAAAAGTATCGAGTTTTTTGAACGATTTTTTTAAATAATTTTTTGTCGTTTAAAATTTAAATTAGGTATTTTCTACTATGGTCAGTAGTGATGCTATTTCCTGTGCTGTAGGCATTTTGTAATCCAGAGATTTCAAAATGATGAGGCGCGCTTCCCTAGGGGGCGCTGACTCGTGTCAAGGGAGGCTCGAAAAACATATCAGAAACATTTTTTTAGAAAATCAAAAATTTATTTAATTTAAATAATTTTAACACATGCAAAAGTGATTCGAAGGGTGAGATCAAGTTGCAGATTTTCTTGATGAAAATGATATTGAAGATGCAAAATTGTTCAGGGATGATGACTGTATTGTCAAATTTGCCTACTTGGTTGACATTTTTGGGAAATTGAGTATATTGAATAAATCAATGCATGGACCACAACTACATTTATTCGCTCAAAAGGACAAAATAAAAGCATTTATGAAAAAATTGGTATTATGGAAATCAAATATACAAAAAATATCTATGACATGTTTCCACTTTCAAATACCTTCTCCGCAATAGTGAACATTGAAGCAAACAAAGACATATTTGCTGAACATTTGGATTGTTTGTTGAAGCATTTTGCTCATTATTTTAAAGATATCGACTGTAAAACGTTAGAATGGATACAGAATCCATTTATTGATGAAGATAATGAATTTGCATTGACAACTTTTGAAAAAGAACAATTTATAGAATTGTTATGTGATACATTATTGAAACAAAAATTTGAGAAGGAACCGCTAATTTATTTTTGGGTGAATATGAAATTTTGTCGGATAAAGCACTGAAAGTTTTGTTGCCATTTGCTACCTCACATTTATGCGAAACTGAATTTTCTGCACTAGCTGCAATGAAATCTAAATATCGAACTCGTTTAGTAGTGACTAATGAGCTAAGAGTAGCACTCTCTTCAATGACAGCAACGACGTAATCTATGAATTAAAACTTTCTATTATATGATTTACCATTGTAAATGCGTTATTATTAAGCACTTTTCCCCTTGCCATAACAATTATAGCAAGGCATGTGAGACACAGGAAACAATGTTATTAGTTATTCTCTTCCATCTACCACGGTCATGAGCAATTGATCTCAATGCACCCGCCTGTTAGCTTTTCCTGGTTCGACCACAAAAGCATTCCCCTCCGAACATGAAATAATTCTCAATCGCCACATAAGCTAGAGCAACGATATCCATACGCAGAATATGCCCAAAAAGTCTCCATCTGACTCCCTTAATATCAATGTTTAGAGGCCTACTTGTGCAACAATATATAGACAAGGAATTCTCTTAAAAACTTTGTTAAAAATAAATAATATTCTTGGCTTATTGTAAAATCGTTTAAGTCAATGAAAAAAGGCATTAAAAACATCTAAAATTTATCTTATCCCTTGTTATTATTAATTTTTTGGATCCTTAGGTGATTATGAAACATGTAAAGAAAAATTTGAGGAAATTGGCAAAAAAAGAATATATTAAAAAATCATATGCATTTCCGTTACAATGAACTAAAATATACTTGAGTAAAGCAAAAGAACTCTATAAACACATTTTGAAACTCAATTTTTTAATTGTATCTAAATAGATTCTAACATATATTTCATCACCTTGATTGGAAAAAAGTTGAAATCAGCAGACAATCTTGAGCACCTGAGGGAACTATCGAGGAACAGAGGGACTTGGAAGTAATTAACAAAACGCATCCAGGACAGGGTGGCACAAGCGAGATAACTTTACTAACGTTATGTTGCGTTGTGCTTATTAAAAATATATTTCATCAAAAGCTTAGATGTGATCATCGAGCTTTCTCAAAGATTGAATCACTAATCAAAACCAATAAAATAAACACTAAAACATACAATATCCCAGTAAATAGAAAAGCTAAAAATTGAAAACTACAACGATTAAGTCGTATCACGGAAAACGAATAGGCAGTAAATGTCAAATTACTTATCAATTTATTAAGAATGTGAAAAAACTAATAGTTACAACTAATCAAAAATTAAATTATTTCAGGTATAGAGGTAGCAACAAGAGGTAGAATATCCTCAGTTTTTAGCATCCAATTCTCAGGTTTCTTTGAAATTCTCTTCCAAAACTCTCCATGCCTTGGTTCATTACGCACACACTCTCTAAACACTCTCAGTTGCTCTTCCACTGTCCCATACTTCAATTCAAACTTATACAACGTCGCCCAAGCATCGCCAAAACTCGAATCCACATTAACTGCTCTCTGGAACCACGTCCTTGGCTTAGCTGTAACACCCATGCTCCACAAAGTTCGCCCAGCTGCCAAGAGTACGTTAGGGTCGTGCTCGCAATGGTTGAATGCATCCGCCAATTTAGCTCTTCTCTGCGGTTTGTCTTCCATATAAACAGCCTCAGCCCACAAAACACCAGATTGGGGACATTCTTGAAGTGCTTTTGACATTAACCAAGATGCAGTCTTCTGTTCTCCATGAATACGTTCCAAACGAACGGATTCTAGCCACAATTCGGGAGATTTTGGGTTCTTTAGTCTTGCTGTCTCCAAAATGTTGCGAGCCTTTGTGGCTACGTTTAGTCTAAGTTCCATTTGAGCACTCATAATCCAAATTTGTAGACTATTTGGACATTTTCGGACTCCACATTGGTAAAATCGACGTGCCTCTTGAATGTCATTCTGCTCTTCGCATAGTCGACCCATCAGTAAATAGAGTTTGGCGGATTCAGGATGTTTCTTTAGTCCTTCCAAACCAAGAGCACGTGCCTTCTCCAACTCACCAAGACGTCTTTCCAAAGACACAGATTTTGTCCAAATCTTACCAATAGTACAAATAGACACCAACTCGAGGATTAGAGACAGATATTCTGGCTCTTTCCAAAAGGCTTCGCGCTTTCTCAAACTCGCTGTTCTTACTTTCAAGCTTAACTGCCGCCAACCAAATCTCCTCACTGTTGGGATTAGCTTCGAAAGCCTTCGAGAGGATATTTCTTGCTTCTGGAACATTTCCCTATTATATTTGTAAGATATATAACCTCCAGCCATTCTGCCTTTGCAAACATCAGCCACAATACCTCAGTCTGCGGGCAACCAACAACTGCCTTAGCTAACAACTCCTTCATATATTTTCTATCAAATATACAAATAATACTTACGTGGTGCCATGCTTCTTTTCAAAGAAAGCTGCGTTGAGCCAAACGGATTTTTTATTAGGAAAATGTTCAACCGCATGTTGATAGACGGCACGTGCACATTCAAAACTTTCATTCTCAATAAACTAATCAAATAATTACATCTCAACAAAACCGTCTCTGCGTCTTCGATCCACGTACTTTTTTGATACTCGGGCTCCACGTCAATTGCAATGACACATTTTCTTTAAATAAATTAATCAAAGATTACATAATGGCCTGTGCTGTTATCACACTTCCTGCTGCCTTCTCACACTCTTCTGCGTCCTTCATCCACTGAGCTCTGTTGATCTCCACCATGTTGGCTCGTAGAGAGGTTATTGCTACAATTAAAACGAAAAGAAAACCTTTTTCTATGATTTTCTTTACATTATTAACATTTCCGTGAGCCTCCTCGAGTTTGGCTGCAGTGATCCAAATCTGACGGTCAGATGGAATATTTTCACGTGCTTTATTTAAGACCTTTCTAGCGTTCTCATAATCCTCCAATTTAGCAAGTGCCAACCACAGCTAAGAAATAAACTAAGAAAATCAAACCTCTGAACTATCAGGACAACATTCAACAGCTCGAGTGAGCATAAGTCTGGCGTCTTCCTCTTCTTCCAATTCTACCGCGAATTTCCACAATTTGACTGAATTTGGAACAGCAATGAGAGCTTTGGTTCATCAGATAATCAAAAAAACCTTGTCTGAGAACTCTCTTCTTCTTGTACAACTCAGTCTCTAAACTAGCTGCCTTGATCCACAGTCTAACAGAGGTGGGAACATTTCGCACTCCTCGGGCAACAGTTACCTTTGCATCCTCGATGGGCTACCAAGTAACGGGACAGACTCACCATCAGACGACATGCCTCTAGCCACACGTCCTGATTGGTCGGACACATTTCACAGGCAGTGTTTATTAGATTCCTTGCCTGCTGAATCTTCCCAGTCACTTCTTCCATTTGGACAGAAGCAATCCAGGCTGAGCTGTAGATTAGATTCGACTACCTTGAGGGTTTTTTGGGTTTGTTTCACGTACGGATTTTAGCAATGCTCGAATCCTCTTCTCATCAGTCGGGTTCCCTCCTCTTCCACTTCCATGATTTGGTATCATTGACTGCATATCCGTCAAATAGCCTTTGGGGTCCACCACAGTCTGTCCAGTCACCGAATCCGACACCTAATTAGTGTTGGCATAAGAAAATATTTTTCAAAGATAAAATAAGTTCACAAACCTTAGTAAGTTTAATGTCCATAAGAACGTTACGAGCTTGGCCAATCTTGCGGATATCCAAATCCCCAGGAGTAGTGATTCCACCTGTGAACGGAGTTGTGACTCCTCCGTATTTCTACATCCATTTCCTCAAATTAAGCATAACCTGTTCCAGGTAGTTCACACTCCCCACATTTCCCAGATTATTAATGGTATCGGCAATAATATTGTCCGGAATAGGTGTATATCTGATATACATTAGACAAGTCAATCATACTGTTCTGGTCGTGGATTCCGAACACGTTTATTCCTGGAATCCCCCACCTCAGATATAGAATTCCATTCCTCTGCAGTAAGCGTGGCCAATTGTCTCTAAAGATTAGACAAGCCGTCACTTTTAGATCGGAAAAATTTTGCTGGATTTTGGGATTAAGCATTCGATACTTTTCAGTTTCCTGTTTAGACCTACGTTCTCTTCTTTCTTTCCTTCTCTCGTCCATTCTTTTGTCGATCAATTCGTATATTTTGTCGGCTTCCTCGTCGTCTTTCTCGTATGGATCTTTACTACATATGGCTTCTGCATATCCCGTGAACTAAAAATACTATTTTGTATCGTTATACTTCATCGTAGTTTGAGTCATTTAGATTTTCATTATCAATTCTAGGCATTTTAGGGAAAGAATCAGCACTGGTTTATTAGAATTAATAAATTTTACTTTTCTTCCATTGCTCGTGCTGGTCCAATGTCAGAACGTGTAGTGAAGCCAGTTGCTCTTGTTGGATTATAAAAATATTTCATACCCTCTTCCTACACCTGGGACATAGCCTGGCGGGGCTGTTTGCTGCATAAAAAATCTTTTTTGTTTGGTTACGAGATAAGTGTGTGCCATTATTATTTATAAATAAATATTGGTAGAATGCACACAAACAACTAAATGCTTTTAAAATTTAAATTTTTATAAAAAAAAATTTAAATAAACACTAAATTTTATTTTATTAAAATAGACTATTCTAGTTACTGAAATCTAAAATACTTAGTAAAAATCTGTTCATTTCGTATTTCCTTTTCACGAATTATGACATAGGTTTCAAACCTATGTGTCGCTACATTTTGATGTGTCACAAAAAATTTTAAATATAAAAAATTAATTTAATTAATAAGAAATTCTACGCTCCTTTTCTGAATTTTCTGTGGACACAAATGTGGCTATTTTAGCGAAGTCTGGAGGAAACAATGTCTTGACTTTTCGGAAGATCGAATGTCTCAACGAGTTTGGGATCAAATAGGATGCAAACAAACTTTCAATCTGCTGCTCGAGTCGTCCAACCAACACCGCCGCGCTTGCTTTCTTTCGGCAGCATCCCCGGGCAGTGGAGCTTGGCTTTGTGCATTCTTGAACGCCCCATCTGGCACTCTTCGCGATGATGAATCGGTAAGGATCGGAATCTCTTTGCGCCTCGGACTAAGGCAATATGTCCCGCACGTATGTCGTTGTGGCTGCACTGTTGACCCTTTAGGTCTGCATCCATTATCGTGCAGGAGTAGTGCCGGACGTTTCCTGAGGCACTCTGCTATGAATGACATCATACGGAGAACCTTCGACTTGGCGGGCTTTCCTTCGGTTCTCGAACCACCGGGTCTTTACCGCGGTGACGGGAAACGTCCTAATGGGATGACCCTTTTCCCTTTTAAGTGCGGAAAAGGCCTCGTATGGGAAGCAACCTGCTGGGATATATTTTTGCTTCACATCTAACTTCGTTTGCTCCGGAGGCTAAATCTGCTGCTAAGAAGGCTGAAGATTTAAAGCTATCCAAATATTCTGCCCTTTCGGAGGAGTTTTTTGTGGTGCCGATAGCGATGGAGACTTCGGGTGCTCTTGGTCCAAAGACGTAAAAGTTCCTCTACAAGCTCAGGGCCAAAATCTCCATGCGCATTCACGATCCTCGGGAGGTGGACTGGCTTTTTCATCGGTTCTCGATCGCTGTTATCTGGGGGAACAGTTTGGCGATCCGTCATGCCGCTGGTTCTCCCATCGATTAATCTTTTAACACTTTTGCAAAATATCGTTTACAACAAAAAAAAATTAATTTAATTCATATGAGCTTTTTTGAAATATTTATATTTTTACATACGCATACTCCAGAATACAGAAAAATCTTCGACTTCGTATAAAGAATTCAAAGCATATGGACGTTAAAATAGAACTAAAATACAAGAGGAATTCCATTCTACGGAATATTAAAAGAAGAGTACGCTTACTCCATCTAAGAACACTTGAACAGTATGCCAAAGAAGTTGAAAAGCTCAGTTATGGCCCAAAAATGTTCAGAGCTATTCGATTGCTAAACAGAACGAAAAGGCCCAAAAAATTAATTCTACACGATGACTATGGAAGGAGGATGTTTGATAAAAAAGAGATGGCCGACAAAATTGCTACTTACTTCGAGTCCCTCTTCAAAAATGAAGATGAACACATATTTCAGTTTGTTGGAGATCCTAGAAGTTTAACTGTTTTAATTAATATCACTGAAATGCAAACTGCCCTGCGGAAATTGAACAATTGTAGGAATCCGCGTATTGATGGTATTAATGGAGAACTTTTAAAATAGAAGTTATCTTCCAAAACGCTATCGCTATCTTCCAAACGGGGTACCGCAGGGTTCCGTGCTGTCTCCATCCCTGTTCAATCTTTACTTGCACGACTTCCCGGCAAACGACCCTAACAACTTGACACTATCTTACGCTGACGACATTATTATTGCCTCAAAACACGAAGACTACAAAGCTGCCTCCTTCAACCTTCAGCAACAACTCCACTCCGTTGAGAATTGGCTCAGAGAAAACAGGCTCGAGGCCTCGTCCTCCAAGTCCTCGGTCACCCTATTATCTTCCGACAGAAGACAATCAAACATACATCCCAACCTATCTCTCTTTGGCTCTGTTCTCCCACTATCAAAACACCCCACTGTTCTCGGACTAACCTTCGACCCAACGATGTCCTTCAATAAACATGTCTCGAAGATCTCTGACAAGGCTAACAGGCGTACAAATATCCTGAAAGCAATAAGTGGTCGCATCACTGGTGCGCAGAAACCACTTCTCAAACGTGTGTATAAACAATACATTCGCCCTGTCCTAAGCTACGCGAGTCCGAGTTGGGCTCCCTGTCTTTCTATGAGCTCCTCTGTGGCTCTCCAATCAATTCAAAACAAAGCCATGCGCATCATATCCGGGTGCCTGAAATCAACACCCATCGACCATCTGCACTGTGAAACCAACCTCCTCCCGATAGAGGAACATCTAAACATGAGAGGAGCACAATTCCTATTCGCTTCGCGAAAACTCTACCACCCTTGCACTGCCCTAAACACGCTAAATGACAACGGCCGTGCATTGAAGAACACGCCTGCCAAACTATACTCCCGGGTACTTGCCAAAATCAATGGCCTAAACCAATGTTCACAGCCAATGAAAAAAATCCACGACTTCATTTCAACGTCGTCCATTCTAAGGCTGAAGCCTAACTCTGTCCTCAACAAACTTCCTCCGGAAGTTCACCCCTCCGAAATGCTTCTGGAGCGTTCCGCTCAGATCAACCTTGCTCGTTTCCGCTCGGGCCACCACCACTCACTAAACTCCTACGCTCACTCATTGAACGTCGTGATCTCCCCGGTATGCAACCTCTGCTGTGCCGAAGATCACTCAACTGATCACCTTTTCCGCTGCCCTGTTCTCCTCCCTGTCCGCAGGAAATTTGCTGTCCACTCCCCCGAGGTCCTTTGGGAGCAACCCGCGAAGGCGCTGTTGTTTCTGCTAGCTGCCGGTCTCATACCCTAATGTGAGACCGGGGTTATGCAACAACAACAACAACAACAACTTTTAAAATACTCACCAAACTCACTCGCTCATGCGACATACTAAACGGCATATTTACAACACATACCCACGTTCCAGTTGGACAAGGGGTTCTAATTTCTGTACATAAACCAGGGAAGCCGGTTGGGCCGGTAGAAAATCTCTGGCCTATAATTCTTTTAACATCATTACGAAAACTACTGTGGTTGATTGTCCTTCATAGAATTTCTCCTACCATGGACAAATTCTTGTCTGTGGGACAGAGTGGGTTCAGAAGAGGGAGGACTACGGCGGATATTGTGTGGACACACAGATGGATGTGTGCCATTACACAGAGGTTCAGGAAGGCGGTTCACGTACTGGGGATAGATCTATTTAGGGCGTTTGATACTGTTTGCAGGGAAAACTTATTCAGCTATTAGGAAAATTGTTGGATGACGACAGTTTGAGAATGACACGTGTCCTAGTTGCGAATACTGATCTGGAAGTGTGGGTTGGCTCGGCACTCCGCAAGGTGACTCCTTATCTCCGATCTTATCGTCATCTATTTGGAAGCTGCTTTTCATGATCTGAGAGCTAAAATTGGCCATGTAAAAATATTAATATATGCGGACGATATAGATTTTGTTTCAGAAGAAATGAATGATATCAGAATTGCACTTGACTACACGCTCCTGAAGTATTTGGAGAGTGGTTTTTGAAAATGAAGGAACAAAAGACTGAGTTCATTACAGTCAAACGAGAAAGTAAAGTTAATGAAGAGATATGGAGGAGATCAAGAAAAGTCGGGTCACTACTTGATGACTAGGAAGATGTCCAACGAAGAAACATACTGTCAATATTAGCACTGAAGAGGCTCAAATCGACATGGCTAAGCTATATGCATCTCACAAATCCCGTAAAAGTACGTTTGTACAATGCTTTCATCCTGCATCATTTTACTATACAACTCAGGAAGATGGGAATTGAATCAGAAATGTGTAGAAAATCTCAATGCTTTTCACAGAAAACAACTAAGATCATTACTGAATCAAGAACCAAGACTTATACTCCGTTTTCAAAACAGAACAATTATATGCAGCTATTACCAGTGTTCCCTCTAAGCGAGTGGTAGCTATGCGCGCTGGGCACATTGCATTGTGCAGCGTTATAAAGTGACGTGTGCAAAAAATTTTTGGGGGGGGGGAAAATTTTACAATTAAAAAACCAATGGTTAAAAAAATAGGTCTAGTCAATTGGATATTCTCTTCTGTTTTTATTTTGTATCCAAAATTTGTATACTCGATCAAGATCCACTGTATTCCCACTTGTTAAATAGAACTTGATTCGCATGATCATCTCCAAATGGTCAATCTCAAGTCTATTACGTAGTTTAGTTTTGATACAGTTCATCAAACTAAATCCACGTTCAGCATCAGCACTCGACGCTTGAAATGTGCCACAAATATCCACAAATGTTGCAGTGGCTGAAAATTTTTTCCAGTTCCTGCTCGAATTCTTCTTAATTTTATTATTGAATCTGAATGAATTTTATGGGTAATATGTCTCTTCAGATAATCCAATTTCCATATATCCCAGGTTTTTCCACTCGCAAAATCACAAGTCGCTTTAGCGTCGCCACATATTTTACAAACAACTCCGCAGTCTTCGGAAAAACTAAAAATATCACCCAGTTGCACATGTTGGGGAATTTTTGAATCTGGTGTTAAGGTTTCGACGTACTCTATCAACCATTCCGGCTTAAAAGAAGGAGAATTTTTCTTAAGTCTCATATCAATATTATAGACACGTTTTCGTTTTGAAATGAAAATAAGAATATATAAATTCATATAAAAAATTAAAAAAAATAGCAATTTTTAATATTATACTTTCTACTGCGCAGAAAAAAATTTCGCTGCGCAGCAAGGTGCAAACTGCTGCGCGGCCGCGCACGCGCGCAGCTTAGAGGGAACACTGGCTATTACTAAGAGCCGATGGGGACTCTCTGGCCACATAATAAGAATGGATTCCTCATTTCCTGCCAGTAACATCATGGAAACATACTTTCAATGCTCTGGAATTTCTCGAGAAAGGCCACGAACAACATTATCATTAATCTTAAGTAACGACCTTAAGCATGTTGGATTGCTACTGGAAAATACAGACGATCTAAACAGCCTCCGAAAAATCGCAATCTCAAGAAGAGCGTGGAGGTGTCTAACAGACAAAATCTTACGGGGTGTGGCACAAACGATAAGAAGATCGTAACTTTGTTTCTTGTTGTTGCAGATGTGCAATTAATAATAATACACACACTACATTTTGTTGTTTAAACTTTTCGTGTTTGTATCTTATGCTTCGTTTATTTATATTAGTTTTATGTCCAAAAGGTAAAAACCCGTACGAAAATATCAATTTTACAAAATTATTAATCAACCATATCAAGGTTATTAAATTGCTTCCATCATTTTCTAATTCATATTTATGCAAAGTTGGATTCTCAGAAATGTTTGGAATCAAAAATAAGTACCGAAACAAATTATTACTGGCGAAAATATCAAGCATGGATGTGGGTTTCAATGATGCTATCAGTATTAACAATAAACAGACTCAGCCATCTCAAAAGAATCTACTCATTAGATAATTATAATAAATACTTTGTCATAAGCTTTCTCGCCTGACATTGGCAGCATGATTTGAGAACTGACATAACCTCATTCCGACAAGACCCATAGACAGTATCTTTAAGGAGAAAAAGCAGCTTGTCTCGACCTGGATGTCCATTTTTTAAATGAGGATTTTTAATAAAAAGTTTCTTTTCTTCTACTTCCTCGAGAGCGAAGGTACGTAGTAAAATTCCCGAAGTTTTGAAGTAAAGAATGTCATTTTTAGAGTCCGACAATCTAAATAATGATGCCGTTCTCCTAAAATTTGACTCATTCTGATTCTGAATCACTTCATCTGGCATTTCACCATCCTTAAGAAATGCTATAATTTCCGACTTTTTCTGTAGGGTCAATAAAACGAACTTCATAACAAAAAATTATGTAACGTGTTCGGAAAATTTCGATTTTCATATGAGGTCAGCCATTCTAAAAAATTAAAATTTTCTTTCTTTTTTAAACTAAAAAATCTAAAGTGATGATTTTTGTGATTATATTAATTTAATTTGTTGATAATCTATATTTTTGAGGTTTCGTTTAGCGTAGCAACGGCACGGCGTTTACGGCGAAATCGATATTGCGTATCAACGGCGTTAACGGCAAAATCGACTTTGCGCGATCGTTCTCAGCCTGCAATCACTCTCAACCGGTGACATACTTTTATTGCCATTATTTACATCACACACTTTTTAGTTTGCGAAAAATTTGTTTTTTAAAATATGCGTCGCTGTTCAAAAAGGTTGGGAACCTCTGAATTATGTAATCGCTGAAGTATTAGCTTATTCGTTTATTGCGGTCAAATATTAAAAAAATTTCTAGATCTTTAAACAAATTTCTTTAACACCGAATAATGAGTAAAAGTTTTTATTCGATCAGTGTATTTATAAGTGTAAGTCTTTGTTTCAATATTTCCCAATCATAAGAAGTTTATTTTGTCAGTTCCAGTGCAATTTTTAAAAAGTATATTTCTGCAAATTTCTTCGGTTTTGTGAGAATTGGTAAATTGTCAATAATAATTTCTTTAGATTCTAAAAAATTGATCCAATCTATAATTTTGTCATCGATCTCGTGGCATTTTGATCAAGAAATCCAAATATTATTAATTCGAAAAACATTAGATCGTCTAATATGTCGTGAGCGCTAGACGCGACTAATTAAACTCACTCAATGTCATTCAATGTCAAATATCATTGAATTTTGTTTATTTTATAATCAAGAAAATAAGAAAGTCCGGAAAGAAAGACGAAATTGATTTGCGAGCATTGACAGAGGACCGTTAGGTCCCGGCCAAACGGATAGCTTGCGATTATAACCATGATCAATTTTGGACAAGATCCAATTTTGACATTCTTGGAAATTTTGACAAATTGAAGAGCCATTTTTTACCATTTGTATTATTATAGCACTTTTACAAAAGCCATAATGTATAGCTCCGTGTGCAACACTCAATGAAACAATATTTATAATTATTTTTTTCCGTCTTCCTCTGTCAAATCCGACTAATATCAATCTTTCAGGTCGAAACCTTTCATAATTTTTTCCATTAATTTTTTTTGAAAGGCAAATAAAAATAACACAATTAAAAGAGTCTACTTAAGACTTTAAGACAGGGGTGGCCAACGGTTCGATCGCGATCGACTGGTCGATCGCGGCATGTTTCGTGGTCGATCGCTCGATATATAAATTGCTAATTATTTTTTTGTATTTAAATATATTAAAAAAAAATTATCAATATTAAAGTAAGTATTTTCACGTGTCTTGTTATGAGGTGTAACAAAAAGTCCAAATCATATAAATTAATGCCAAATGGGAAAGAAAAAGACTATATTTTTACGATGCACATGGAAAAATGCACATGTATGCTATGCAATAAAATCATTTCATTACCAAAAAGGGGAAATCTTTGTCGGCATTTTAATTCTTTACATCCCGAGTTCAACAAACACTTTCCTTTAAATTCCTTATTACGGGAAGAGAAAGTTGAACAATTAAAAAAATCTTTTTTTCACAACATACAATTTTGAAAAAGTTTATTAATTCGTCCAGATCTGCAACAATTGCATCATTGCGAGTGACTCGTCTCCTCGTAAAACACAAAAAACCTTTCACTGATGGGGAAATTTTAAATCTTGTTTTTTGGAAGCTGCCGATTCACTATTTGATGGTATGAAAACTAAACAGGAAATTTCAAATTGCATCAAAGAGCTTCAGCTCTCAAAACAGTCAATTGTCAGAAGGGCTGAAAGCATTTCTGAAAATCTTCTTCGCAGTTAAAAAAGGATCTTTACGCATGTTCGTGTTTTTCTCAATTTAGAATTACAGGGAAAGAATAGATATATTATCGATATGATCAGTTAATAAATGCTTTCATAATGAAGTTGGAATTATGGATATCTCAAATCAGAAAAGAAAATTTTACCCATTTTCCTAACATTGAAGATGAATTCACAAAACAACTTGTGAATAAAAATCATTATGTCAATGAATTTGCTATGGTACTAGAAAAAATAATGAACGAGTTTAATAACAGATTTAGCGATTTCAAGAAAATTACTATATTATGCAGTTTCTTTGTTTCTCCGTTCATGGATGTAGACATCGAAAATATTTCAGAAGAATTTAGCAAGATTTTTGACGTTGATGGAAGAAAAAGTCAAATAGAAATTATAAATCTAAAAAATGACATCACTTTAAAATTACATTCAAATGTCAACATGTGGAAATTTATGTCTCAGGAAAAATATCCAATTTTGATTGATTCGTATCAACGAATTCTTTCATGCTTTAGAAGCACATATTTATCCGAAACATCATTTCAAGTATGAAAATGATAAAATCTCAATACAGGACACGTTTAACGGATGACCATCTTGGGGATTGCATGAGAATAGCAATAAGCTTATACGAGCCAGAATTTGAAATAATCGCAAGTGAATTACAATGCCAAAAATCGCATTAATTTTTAATTGTAAAATAAAATTTTTGATATTAAAATATATAAGTCGATCTCCAAAAAATCGCAAAATGAAAAGTAGCTCGCCGGTGAAAAAGGTTGGCCACCCCTGCTTTAAGAGCAAGCAAAGACTTGCAAGCCAGCGTTTGCCTACCACTGAACTGAGACATTCTATTGGAAATAAAGAATGCAAGACGGATCATATTGAAGTCAATTTTAAAATCAATTTCATGTAAAAATAGATAAAATTCAACCATTTATTACGAATAACGTCTGTTAAAAAATATGATTGCAAAGGAGGAGGTTTTCAACTCGTTCCATCGCCTAAACAACAACGGCGCACTGGGATACGACGAAGTTTTAGTCAAACTTCTTAAAAATTCATCTTACTCACTTTTGTTGATAATAGCTGAAATTTTCAACAGATGTTCTCGACATCAACAAGCTTTGATCACTTTATAATGATATCACAGAAACAATCTACGCAAACGTCGTAAGCTCAATACCTGAAAACACAGGGCTCTTAATCATAATAATGTGCAAAACCAAAAAAAATTCGGTACTTTTGTCGAAGTGGTCGCAGTTTTTTTAGAAGATAATTAAAATTAATTAATTTTTTTAGTGAAAAATAGATTATTTAATTTATAACCCTCTATCAATAATTTAAATGGTTATTAAAATTATTTAAAAATTTATTTAACCAATTTAGTCATTTTTAGTACGCGGCATCCAAATTCCAGGACTGTAGAAGGAATTTATGTCTTTTACAATCTGTGCAAAAGATTCCTTATAGTTCTGTATTTGTTTTCGCCACATAAATTCTGAAAAAATAACTAACTAAAAAAACCTGCGAAATAAGATCCCAGATGATGTCTTACAGCTCCTCTTTGAGCTTTATTCTTGCATTTTGCACTTCCCCACATTCGTTCTACTGTCTGGGTGTGCACTCCCGTCGTTGGATCCACAAAGAATTTTCTGAATATATTATATTTCCTTACTTATGGTTAACGGTTTCGTGTGTGTAGCCGTTTTCAACCAATTGATCAGTTGAATACCCTAAATGTTAATCAAATAATGCTAACCTTTCCAGCAGTCACTATAAATAATGCTTCCCACCTCGACATATCGAATTACTAGACTGAGCAGTGTTTCTCTGCTCCTATCCGCGACTGGTTGCAGAAAACACTGTTTGGTGGCTCGACAAATACCACCGAAGACCCACTGTTTTGGTAAAACTCTTCCAGAGTTGTTTTTCCGTTTGGAAAACATACTCTCGTCTACCTCCACAATCATACCAGGACCACCTGAAATAAACATTAATAATACCAATTTTGCCGTCAGATCTTTTAACAAGTGCGTCCACACAGACTTCACGTAAAAACATAGCCCAATCGACATATGTATGTTCACCCCAATTGTATTCGTGATGAAGCCATTTGAAGGTATGCCTATCGTAACTCCATAAGTATATGTAGGCGATGACATCCTCAAATGGCAATCTACAATTCTCTAACCAGGTATCTAGAATTATTTGAGAGAAATTATACCTTTTTAATAGAACATTGGACTCTACAACCAACTCTTGAGCATTTCCAATTGAGCTTCGGTCCCAAGACTAATTCCATCTGATGTCCCTTCGGACATATACGTGATTTTGAAAGGATATCCACATTTTGCAGAAAATGCACTGCATCCTCCTTACTTATTGGGAGCTGTCGGAATTTGATGTTGCATAAGTCCACAACAGAATTTTCCATGTGACCTATAGTGCCAGTTTATATCAATATTAGGTACATGCTCGCCATAATATTAAAAAAATTAGAAAATAAATTAGTAAAAAATTTAATAATATTTTAAATTATTGATAGAGCGACTTAAATAAAATATAATATATTCCACCTCAAAAATTATTAGATTTTTTAAAAGGCCTAAAAAAACTGCGACCACTTCGACAAAAGTAATTCTTAGCAAATAGTTGTTGAACGTTAACATCGACAAAACAGAATTCATCTCCATTGAAAGAAAATTAATGAAAATGAAACCAAAACTTTCAGTGCTTTTGTTGCAAATTTGATATTTTGAAAAACATCAATAAAAAAAGTTTTAAGCATTCAAAATGATAGTTGATTTCTTTTTTAATATTTTTATCGAATTTCGATCTGGATTCAAGTGCGATTTCATCCAGTGTCGGAAAATTTTCAAAATTATTTGTAGTACCCCGAATCAGGAAGCGCTGTTATAAGGCATGTGAATTATTCTCTTTTGTAGATTCTTTTATCTCAAAAAGAACTTATGACTCCAAGGAGTCGAGCTAGCTTTTTAGGATGTCTTTTTAACAATTGGTTTGCAGAAGAGTGACCCAATTAAATGTTAACAAGTAATAAGAGGTTTTTAAAATTTGGATTAGGAATTTAAAGTAAATATATTTTTCATACTTAATTCGTTGTCGCTAGTAACATTTTTGAAAGCTCATTGTTTTTTATGGTTGCTAATATTAATAAACTTTCTTTCTAGTATTAATTTTATTTTGTAAAATAATAAAGTTATTGGTTGGCGATGTTCCACTATTGAAAGATTCAAAAATTTGACAAACATTTTTGAAATCGATATGTCAAAAGCTTTTGACTTTATCAGTCGTCAGAAATTGACGGATGTCTTTACAGAATTCCTTGACGAATCTTTGACCCGAATGATCAGGAAACTCTTATCAGTAACCTATCTATCGATCAGGGTTTGAAACAGCATCCGGAACACATCAAAAGGATCTGTTATCTCCTATGCTGATTGTCGTATATCTGGAGACTACATTAAAAGACTTAAACCTACCATACTATTGCCCCATTGTAAATTTATAAAAAAAACATGTTCAGTTTTTATTTTTGTTCACTGTAAACACCTCGACATTGAAAAAATTCATATAATAAATGAATCGAACCAAACACCTAAGCCGACACAAAATAGAATAGTGTTTATTGAGCGAAAAGAAAAAGAAAAACAAGGAAGAAAAACATCGGCGGGGAGATAAAAACAAGGCACCGAAGTGTCTCTTTCCATGCGTATCCCCAATACTAGTCATGTTTGACGACAATTCTCCAAGACCATCCGGATCGTGGGCACAGAGGATTCTTGTGAGTCTTTTAGCCTTCCGTCAAGTTGTACTCCGTAAGCCAATTTCATAGCGAAACGTCTTGTCTTTTCCAACTGTTCGATCAGGTAGTCACTCTCCTCCGTACCGTACCAGCCCTCGTAGCCATATGTGAGGACTGGCTGCACACACGTTTTGTATACGTAGATGTACGTTTCCGGATCCAGATGGAACCTGGTTAAGCTTTTGAGGATCCTCACACTCCTCTTTCTCTGATTTGCTATATGCTCTACGTACGAGCCACGACAGTTAATGGTTGCTCCCAGGTAAGAAAGATTTTTTCTTTTCGAGAGATCCATCACATAGCTACTCATCGCATATGCACAAGACTCCGCATAGCGACTCCCTCTCCGCAACCATGAAATGGTGCTCTTCTCCGGTGCTAGGGTCAAACCCTTCTCTATAGTCCACATCTTTAGCGTTGCAATGTATGATTTCAGTCGTCTCCAAGACTGCGATATCCTTTTCGAGGTATCCATGACCAGGATATCGTCAGCATAGATAACGAGGTACTTTTGTCGAAGTGATAAAATATAATATATTCCACCTCAAAAATTATTAGATTTTTAAAAGGCCTAAAAAAACTGCGACCACTTCGACAAAAGTACCGGTTTTTTTAGTTAGTTATTTTTTCAGAATTTATGTGGCGAAAACAAATACAGAACTATAAGGAATCTTTTGCACAGATTGTAAAAGACATAAATTCCTTCTACAGTCCTGGAATTTGGATGCCGCGTACTAAAAATGACTAAATTGGTTAAATAAATTTTTAAATAATTTTAATAACCATTTAAATTATTGATAGAGGGTTATAAATTAAATAATCTATTTTTCACTAAAAAAATTAATTAATTTTAATTATCTTCAAAAAAAACTGCGACCACTTCGACAAAAGTACCGATAACGAGCTTGCCAGTACGTGTCGACGGCAGAGGAATGTCCGCCAAGAAGAGGTTGAACAGAAGTGGACTCAAGATAGATCCCTGCGGGACTCCCCTTCTAAGTTCCACACACCCCGATAGGCGGTTTCCACAGCGGACAAATGATTGTCTTCCTGACAAGAAGCTCTCCAGCCATCGATAGGTCTTTATCCCGGCTCCGATGTCATGGATTCTGGAGAGTAGGCCCAGGTGCCACACGCTATCGAAGGCTTTGGCCAGATCCAGACACACCACAGTTAGCCATGCTTCATTTCTGTCAGCACGGGATAATTGGTGCTCTAACTCCCTGAGGCAGTCCCCTGTGGATCTTCCTCCACGAAATCCCCATTGTTCAGGTAAAAGCAAATTTTGTGATTCTATATGACCAGAGAGTCTGTTAAAGACAATCTTTTTCCATTGTCTTAGAGAAAGCACAAATGAGGCTAATTGGCCGGTAGTTCTGTGCCAGCAGTGTCGATTTACCAGATTTTGGAATCATTCGAACAATCGTATGCTTCCACGCGATGGAATGAGTGTCCGAACGTCCAGCTGGCGTGAAACAACATAGTCAATGCTCGTATCAAGATTTCAGGGGCCTTCTTTAACAACTTCGGAGGGATGTAGTCGAAGCCAGGCGCCTTGTTCTTCAACCCAGCAATTGCCCTTTCAACCTCTTCCTGTGTTATCGCCCCACATAATGGTCCCTCCGATAATTGCGAATAGCAAGCTTCTTCACAATTCGGTCATAAGTCCCTCGTGGAACGGTAGATTCGACCTCTTGAACTGACTAAGTTGGTTCCTGAGTACTTCCGGGATACGATCAGAGGAGATATATTTCCCGTCTGGTTCTTTTAGTGAAATTTCAAATCCTTTGCATCATTTCTGGTAAGGCGTTGATATGCTTTCCAGAAATTAGGGTTTCGCTTATCCAGTTTTCTGCATTCAGACCTCCATTTACTTTCGACCTCAGTCTTGGCCATTTTTGCAATAGTAGATTTTATCTTGTCGATCTCCAATTTCAGGCGGCATTTGATTGACTCAACCCGACATCTTCTCCTGCGATTTTCCAGGGTACCTTTCGTTCTGATCAGAGTGACAAGTTTCGAATTCATCCGCTTTTGCGTTCCTTTGGGTTTCCATACATTTTTTAATGGATAAACATCCAGGAATTTTATGATTGACGATCTAAGGTGATCATCGAGATTGTCAATATCATCTCTGCTTCTCAGAGGCTGGGACACGACATTTCGAAGAGAATCCCGCATATTATTCGAATAAACTCCAGTTCATGTTCACGAGGTTGTAACCAATGAACAAGTCCTCCGTAACATTCATAGTCATCTTTATCAACATCGTTTGCGGCACGTGTCAGAGCCAATGTCCGCTTACAACCTCGGTATGTAACATAGGACTAATTGATGCCGAGCATAGAAAGAGACCCAAGCGATCAGCCCTGCCTCTGTCTGCATAATGATTCAGTTCTTCCGATGTAAAGACCGAAAAACCCAAGCTACTGGCCAAGTCCTCAAGGACAGTTCCATCCATATTCGTAGTTTCACATCCATAACTCACATTTTTGGCATTAAGATCTCCTGCTAGGATTGACAGGCAATTTCCCTCAAAGAACGTCCCAATAACGTTTGAATAGCGCCTTAGCGACTTTGAGTACATTCCCCCGACGGTTAGCCAGCCAGCAGTCGTGTGCAGCTCGAGCACAATAAGTTCACAGAGTGACTCCTCCACAATTCTGATGTTTCTTACCTTAAGGTTCGCCCTGTAGTAGACTGAGGTTCCTGTCCCCGCCACTGAGTTTATTTTCCATGGTATATTAATAGACTTATAGCCTTCGAATTCCACCCTCGTAGCTTCCTTCAGCTTAGTCTCATTGATAATCAATATGTGAGACTTCGCTGTGGCCAGCAGGAGCCTCAGCTCCGATGCCCGTCTCGCAAGCGAGCGGGCATTTAGAATTGTCAGAGCAAGGAATCCTTCCGACATGGGTGGCTGACCTCCCGTGGGAGCGCCACCTTTTTCGGTAAAGGGGGTCTGCCTGCTTTCCGTTTGCCACCGGTTTCAGCCGGCTCTGGAGGCGTCCCATCGTCCTCCAGCCGGGCTTCAGGGCTTGGCAGCTGAACTCCAGATTTTGCTACTGCAGTTTTCTTCACTGCTCTCGCCTTCGGGGCGGCGGGTTTTGTTTCAATCGACAGACGTTCCAGCAGCCAAGAATACTCTCTTGGATCGTGGCTAGTCGTGGCTAGTCGAAATATTTTCAACCTAATAGTCAAATTAAAAAGAATTAAAACATCTTAATGAATAAACCAATAAACACAGACGTGACAACGAGAGATTTAGTCTTTGTTTGAGAATTAGTTTAAAGATTAATGTTTATTTTAATTAAGGATTATTATAAAATCGATTTTTTTAATTGTAGTTATAATACTTTTTTTGAATTAATTTTATTTCTAATAAGTACACTTCGTTGTTGTTCCTTGTTTGTGATTGCTTGTTTATACACGATTAATTTATTTATATGTTATTTTGTAAATGACAATACAACACAACATTATAAAAAATTCATATAACTTTGAGGCATTGAACATGGTTGGAACAGGGGCTTACGGCAGGGTAATAAACTTAATGAAATATTGTTAGGTGCTCTTAGTTCAATGGATTGATGGCCCAGATGACGGAAAGTGTTTCGCTCTTAAAGTGATTCCTCTCCAAGATGTAAAATCCGAAAATAGTCTGAAATATGCAGAAAATGAGCGTCAAGTACTGAAATATTCAAATGTATGAGTTTTAAATATTTCAAAGAGCCCATTCGTAGCCTCGTTGCATTGCTCATTCAAGAATGAAGAATTTTACTGTCTCGGAATGGAGTTTTTTTCTGGAGGAGAACTTCTAAGTGTGATGAAGACTGGTATAGGACTATCTGCCCAAGTTGTGAGGTAAGACTAATTTTATATTGTAGATTTTACTCCAGTGAGATTTTACTCGGACTTGAACATTTGCATTCGCTAGGAATAGTCTATCGAGATTTGAAGCCTGAGAACATACTTTTGGACAGTGAAGGTGTAGATTGTTTGTTAATTGCTCAGGACATGTGAAATTAACGGACTTTGGATGTTCTATAAAATTAACAGGACGTACCTTCTCTTTTTGTGGGACATCTGATTATATGGCACCTGAGTTTTATTACAAAGCCGGGCATGAATTTCCTGTTGATCTTTGGGCGCTTGGAGTCGTTATGTATGAAATGGCATATGGAAAACTGCCTTTTACTTGTTCCAAGACTGCTGATGTGTCATACTATGTTAAGCATTGCCCTCCAAAACACAACCATTCAAAATCTCAAGCACTCTCTTCACTTATCTTAAAACTCTTGGATAAAGATGAGTACACACGTCTCACATGTTCACAGGCCAAGATTCACCCGTTTTACAATAGTTTGTGCTGGGATAATGTGTTCAATAAAGTGATACCCCCACCTTTCGTACCACAACTAGTATTATTAATTTTAACACGAATAGGTCAGTCAATCTGATGTTCAATACTTCAAACGTACTAATACACAAACTGTCTGCTTGACTGGGTTGGAAATGTATGACTATTCTCAATTCGTTCTTTAATTTTATTTCTGATAAATACATTAAATTTGTTTATATTTTGAAATGAGGCGAAATCAGAAACTGTTGCAATCTTTAGTAACAGAACGCATAATTTGAAACCAATATCCATAGCCATAGTCAAAGGTAATACTCTGGCTATCTGCCAAGGCCCAGTTTTCTCTAGTCTTTTTATTAATAAAATTACGCGAAAAAAAATTGAAACCAATGATGATTTCAAAGCCAAAAAATCTAGAAATTATGCCTATAGATGCTCTATCTCCTCCTATATTTCACAAAGAGTTTAGATGACCTGGTCTATATTTATGGATTCGTTGACTAATTTTGATATTCAGCTCAAAAAAAAAAAACAATATTTACTATTGATTGACAGCTGCTCTGGGCATTGTATTCCGCCGAATTGGGTATAAATAGAAATATTTTTTCTTTTAACAAATACTACGGGGTTACTTCAATTAATTTATATTGGCATTATAGAATCTTTCAGATTACTTTTATTAGACCCAAGTTATCGTATTTGACAGAATTATTGGAAACACAAAATATTTCTGTTTATAATTCTTACAAGATACTGAATTTATAGGACACAGCCATTTTTAAAAAAATGGCTTGAGAAGACGTATTCGAAGATACTATCGGGAATTGTTCTAAGTTTTTAAATAACTCTAATAAAGAAATTCTTGAAATTGAGAAGAAAAACGGGCATTTTCGATATTCTTAAATTAGCGGATTTTTTAAATATTGAATAAACGGAAATAAAAAATTTATTGAAAATCTAATTTCATCAGAAGATTTAGAAAATAGAAAACAAAAATCTAAAAAACAAGGTATACAGACAAAATAGATATTGAAATTAAATGTTGGCTAAAAGACAGTTTGAAAAAAAGAAAGTATCGGACGCTCTCCCAGGCTCACGGATTGCGAAAAGGTTGCCACGGATTACGGCAATGGAGAGGCGTTGAAAAAGCAAAAAGAACTCTCATGAGGCGTGAATTTAACAATTCCCAAATAAGGTAAAAAACATTCAAAATGTACGATCATACTTAGTCGTAAATACCCGTTCCCATCCGAACACGGCAGTTAAGCGATTACAGGCTGTTCTATTACTTGGCTGGGTGACCGCCTGGGAACAAACAGTGTTGTACATAATTTATTTCTTCTTCACCCTAAATGTTGATAAATGATAAATTTACGTCGGAATAACTTGTAAAAGTGGCGAATGTGAGCTGACCTCCAGGCTCTTAATTAATTCGTGAATAACTTATTCCCTTTAAATCCGTCGACTAGTCACGTCACGATCCAAGAGAGTTTAAAAAAAATTAACATTTTTAATAAAAAAAAAAAACTTATTCCCTGTTCTCTCCAACTTATCCAATAAAGATATATTTGAAAAAAAACTTGTAAAAGTTATAAAAGTTGCTGCACGCTCTTTCACTTTGTTGTTCTCTAATTTTTCTATGAAGTTAAATTAATTACAATTTAAAGGGAATTTTTACACTATTTTAAGAGAGACATAAATTTTTAATAAGAAAGTACAAAGCAAATATTATGAAAGAAAAACAATTAGAACTACTTTTTATTTTATTTAAAAAAATTATTTTCTCATTGTTCTTTCTCAATGACAAAATCGTTCTCCTTTCTTATATTCAAATTCTTTATCAAAAACGAATGTCAAACGAGTCAGGAAAGCCAACCAACAAATTAATTTTTTAATGTAGATTACTTTTATTTAATGCTAGATGTCAAAATTACTTTGTTATTAAATCTGATGACTAACAAAATATGACTAACATCTCTCAATTTGATCTAATTTGATTAAATTTGAAAATCATTAAAACATGGCCATCAGGGAGTTCTTCTTGCTGACTCCCATTTTTTGACAACATAGGCATTCTCGGAATGAAAGCCCATGAATTCATTTCCTTGTTGGGCTTTCTCGTCTTCAAAAAATCACAAAAATATCGCCAAGACGCATCATCTGATACAAATAGATTTTCGAAAATCTGTTTTTTGCTGCCAGCAGTCAAAAAGACATAAAATATGCATTAAATATTTTTATTATTTAAAATTAAAAAAATGAATATCTATGAACAAGTCTTTAAATTTAATAAAATTCTATATTATCATAAACTGTCGAAAAATGTTTGTTGAGAAACGAGGTTTTGCTGTTTTAAAAAACCTTTCTAAATTAGATGGAAGAACAGAAAAAGTTTTCCTTGATAAAATCACAAGCCGAATCACAAAGCTTTGCTATGGTCTAAACGAGGACCATATAGACCCGGTTATTTGCTCGAATTTATTTTCCAATAGGCTCAGGTGACTCTCAAAGTGGTCAATGGCCTTTACTCCGGTGTAAAAACCAAAGAACTTGACAATCTGGCTGCAGAGACGGCTGCCACTATGACCACAAAACACCCCGATTACGCAACATTAGCTTCGAGAATTGCAATATCTAATCTACAAAAAGAAACCAAAAGCCAATTTTCAGGCAAAATATTATCTTAAAATGTATCAGATGCGGTTGATGAGCTCTACCATTACATCCACAAGGATACATCGAGACCATACCCTCTTGTGTCTGAAAATCTATATAATATAGTCCAAACCCATAAACAAGTTTATAATTGATGTGATTAAAATAGACCATTAACGACGCAATTAAAGATGAGAGAGATTTCAACATTTCTTATTTTGGATTCAAGACATTAGAAAGGTCTTATTTGATTAAAATTGATGGGAAAGGTAATTTTGTCGTTATATTTCAGTCATTGAGAGACCTCAATACATGTACATGCGAGTGGCCATTGGAATTCACGGAGAAGACATTTGTTCCGTTCTTGAAACCTATAATTTGATGTCTCAGCAGTATTTCACTCACGCTTCTCCTACTCTTTTCAACGCAGGGACTCAAAACTCTTCCCTTTCGAGGTTTTTGCTTAATGTCAGTGTAAAATCAGTTGTTTTTTGGTCGCAATGAAGGCAGACAGTATTGAGGGAATATATGATACAGTGAAGGAATGTGCCCTCATTTCCAAAGGGGCTGGAGGAGTCGGAATCCACGTACATTGCATAAGATCTACGGGAAGCTTTATTGCCGGGGTAATGAGCTCTGATGATTTTTAGACAAATGGGAGGTCGAATGGACTGATTCCGATGCTTAAAGTGTTCAATGCCACAGCCAGGTACGTCGACCAAGGCGGAAATAAAGTTTTTTGGAATAAAAAATGATTAGAGGCCGGGGGCGTTTGCCGTTTACCTCGAACCGTGGCATGCGGATATTTACGAATTCATCGAACTTAGAAAGAACACAGGAAAAGAAGAGATGAGGGCACGAGATCTATTCCTGGGTCTATGGATCCCTGATTTATTTATGAGAAGAGTCAGAGATGATTTGATGTGGTGTCTAATGACGCCTGACCAAGCCCCGGGCCTTTCTGATTGCTACGGGGACAATTTCGATAAACTTTATGAAGAGTAATTTAAGGATTTGTTTGAATTTGTTTAGATATGAGAGGACCGGAAAGTATGTTAGAAAAGTAAAGGCTCAACATCTCTGGCGGGCTATAGTTGAGGCTCAGATTGAGACTGGCGTGCCTTATATGCTTTATAAGGATGCTATAAATATTAAATCTAATCAAAAAAATCTCGGGACTATCAAATCGAGTAATCTGTGCACAGAAATTGTCCAATACAGTGATGCAGATGAGGTTTGAGAAAATGTTGTTCTACTACTAGACTGCGGTGTGCAACCTTGCTTCTATTTCTCTTTCGGCTTTTGTGGTCAATGGAGTTTTCGACTATGGTTTATTAGAGTATATTGTGGGTGTCACCGTCAAAAATCTAAATCGAGTGATTGACATAAACCACTATCCAATCCCCGAGGCGAAATTGTCAAACTTAAGACACCGGCCAATCGGGATTGGTGTACAAGGATTAGCTGACTGTTTTTGCATGTTAAGATACCCATTTGATAGCGAAGAAGCCAGAGAAGTAAATATAAATATATTTGAAACAATCTACTATTCTGCACTGAAAAAAAGCTGTCTCCTTGCTCAAGAATATGGGCCATATGAGTCATATCCCGGGTCACCAATAAGTCAAGGAATACTGCAGCATGACATGTGGGGTGTTTCTGATAGTTCTCGTCATGATTGGGCTACCCTCCGAGCGGATATTGCTAAGTATGGAGTGAGGAATTCTCTTCTTATCGCACCAATGCCAACGGCAACGACTGCTCAAATTTTTGGAAATAACGAGTCGATTGAGCCTTTTACTAGCAATTTTTACACTCGTCGTGTTCTGTCGGGGGAGTTCCAAATTGTCAATAAGTATCTCCTCAAGGATCTCGTCGATGCTGGTCTTTGGAATGACGACATGAAAAATGTTTTATTACACTTTAATGGGTCTGTACAGGTTGGGTTTTTTTGTGTTTTTTAATTTAGAACATTTCATCGATTCCCGAAGAACTCAAAAATTTGTATAAAACGGTGTGGGAGATCCCTCAAAAGATAATCCTAAAAATGGCTGCTGATCGGTCTCCTTTCATAGATCAGAGTCAATCCATTAACCTCCACATTGCTGAGCCAAATTATGGGAAAATTACGAGCATGCATTTCTACGCTTGGAAACTTGTTAGCTTACTTTCTACAACTTGATAGGGACTTAAAACGGGAATGTACTACTTGCGGACAAAGCCTGCTGCCAATGCAATACAGTTCACTGTCGATAAGGCAAGAATCAGATCCAAATTAGCTGCGGAAAATAAATCTTCGTCATCTAGTTCACAACTACCGACTGACAGCGATGATATTCAGCAAATGGAAACATGTAAATTGCTTGGAAATGGTTGTTTCTCGTGTTCAGGCTGATTGTTTTTTCTTGGTTTGTTTCATTGGATTTTTCATTCTCCAATAAACCTCAATCTTAAAAACTTATTATAAGTCACTAGCACCAGTATTTTGTCGCTTTGGTCGCGTTCGAAACCTCAGCCGTAGGAGGGTGTCTCATCATTACGTCTTTGAAAGTGAATACGTGAATGCTCGTGGGTATGGAAAAGTTGTCATTCTCCGCTGGAGCGTTCAAGCAATTCATTCCGCAAACAAATGATTTTTCTTTTAATATTTTGTTTCCTTATGAAAAATTAATTAAAAATTTTGTTCCTTTATCATATTGGGGTCACTGAAAACATTGATTGAATTCAACAAACAGAATATTTTGAATTTTTAATTCATTGAGATTGGTAGCCTACTTTTATGGCATTTAAAATTTTGAAACTTTAATAGCATGTGGCTTTTTATAAGATTATTCACCAATGACTATTCAATTTAGTCTGTTTAAAAAACATTTTCGTTAAAGATCATTCGAAATCCGAATTATTACTAGATCATTACTAGGAATACACTATCCATTAAAGATATAGAACCGTGTTTTATACAATACGTCGATTTCAAGGACAGTAAAAAAAATATCTTACTGATTTTGCAGAAACCGAAATTGTCAAGACAAATTGCTATCGAGGACAGAATTGATGCTTTGGAGAGAATGGGGGAGTTTAATATGTTGATAGAGAGGTTATCTCTGGGTACTAGGGTCGAATGGGGCATAAAATTATACATTTAGAAATAATTTTAAAAAATAAAATGTAATCACTGATTTATGTAATATCAAATTTGTGTAGATTAAATTATTTCATAATACAAAAGCATTTTTTATAATTTCAAGGCACTTCAGTTCTACAGTCATGCGAATACACTGATTCAGTACATTTGTCTCATTAACATGTTTAAAAACCACAATTTCCTCCAATCCATATTTTCTCTTATGAATGTAAATTCCATTTCCAGCCGATCCAGGGACGCTCTTGGGTGTCCCAATGTAATATGGAGTTCTGGTCTTGAGCGTCCTGAACAGATACCAGCCGTCCCTGACTGCCTCGACAGCTCTGATGGTGAGGACACTCTCCTTTTTGTCCCAGGGGAAAGTATAAGATAGTTGTGCTTTGGAACATGGAAAGATGGACAACAAATCAACGTTGTTATCTATCGGTGGAAATGCTATTCTATTTATTGGATTCTTAAGTAATTCTGATAAATATTAATTTATCATAAATAAACCAAATGTAAAGAAGTAGGCTAGAAATAGTCCTAAAAATGAGGAAAACATTTTTAAACGGAAGGTATGTGCATTATATACATTCGACAAGTTCCGATATAACAGAAAAAATTATTATTACCAAATTAAGAAACATTAACTGGTACTGTTGCATTTCATCCTGCATGAAAATAGCCTCTAAATGAATTAATGAAAATTTTTATGTGCCTTCTCCTAAAAATTCTATAAATGTATTAGGAGTATTTAATACCTGCAAAATATGCACCCATGAAGTGACGCGGGGTCCCCCTTTGTCTCTTATTGCGCCATTTTGCGCACCCCCACATTCTATATTTTCATATATAATTATTATCTGAACCTCTCAACATTCTGTGTATGTGCACCTGTGCTCGGACCTACAAAATTTCGTCTGCAAATTTATAAACGAATTATGGCCAACTTGTGATTAACTGTAAGGTGCACATAAGCAAGAGCATTGAGATCTGGCGTTGAATAACCTATTAGCAAGAATAAAGTAGAATTACACTTCCATTTGTCAGTGTGTATCACTGATCCCGGTGCGATATTTTCCTGTATTGCGGCGGTTAGAGTTTTTTTGGAGCGATCTGGAACCATCTTGATGAAACAGTCTTTACTTCCACGACAGATTCCCCCAAACACCCATTGTTGAGGGAGAATCCGTCCTGCATTGTTTTTCCGTTTAGAAAATATGCATTCGTCAACTTGGACAACTTTGCCAATACCACCTAACAATCTAATACCAATCAGTGTGTTTGGACGATTTGCTAAATAATATGCGCAAACCTCTCGCAGGGAGTGAGACCAATTACAAATTGTATGGCTGCTCCATTCCAGTTGACGCCGACACCATAAAATACTGTGTCTGTCAAAACTCAACATGTACATAAAGCGAATACATGACTGTAAGGTCACTTTCGTGCCTTCGATCCACGTACCTAAAAATAAAGTACTCTCTTAACCGTTTCTAATAGAACTATATGTTCACACCCACTTTTATAGCACACCATGTTGTATTCTCCTGCTGTTGGAGAAGGGTCATAAAATGTCTTTTGACATTTTTTTTCTTTGGGAAAGATTCCAACCTCTTGAAGGAAGGCAACTGATTCCATTTCAGTACGGGGAAGTTCATAGTCCTTCAGTTTTGCAATTTTCGCATGACAACTGTATCATTCATCTCCACAAGCCGGTAAAAAATTCAAATTTTTTAAAAAAATTTGAATAAAATTTACAAAATCGGCATAGTTCAATTTTTTAAATTTTCGATCTAATATTCATAAAGATTTTCATTAATTCATTTAGAGGTTATTTTCGTGCAGGATGAAATGCAACAGTACCCATTAACTTTCAATGTTGTTAGAAATTTTAAAACTAGACAAACACTGCAAATAAATTTAATAATTATTTGAAGGTCTTGTCGGTTATTGCATTAAAGACCAATGCAATAGATTTTTAACAAATAAAAATTTTCTAATTTTATAAAGTTTGTAAAGATTGGCTCACTTCTAAAATTGAAAATAAATATATGTTTTTATAACTACTAAGGTTATAATTTACAATATATTATAAGAAAGGTTTAGCGTCATTTTAATTAAAAAAGATATTTACCCAAAGACTTATTATTATAGCCACAATGAGGTGATGAGATATCTTCATTTAAACCTGTGTCATAAAATGTGGAATCACATATTCAAAGAAACTGAAGACTTACTTAGTTCAATCAATGATAACAACTGAGAATGTTGAGATGGTCGAGGTAGAAAAACTTCACAAATACGACCTCATCGCTGGAGAGTTGTCTCAAATATACAACGCGAAAGTTAAAATTATTCCTATTGTTTTGACTTGGGACGGAATTGTACGTTCTACAAGTCATATATGGATGTTTTGAATGTGGATATAATTCCGAGAGCATATACTCAATCTATTGTACTAAAGAAAACCCTTGAAAGTATGTTAGTGGAGCACCGAAATGGGATTAACTTTAAGCGAGTGATGTTAGTGCAGTCATTCACTTCCTACAACGAAAATCTTTACGACTGGTCGAAAATGACGGAATCGTTCTCATGGAACAACAATTCTGATCAGATTGGTGATGCTGAACACAAGATTGCAGTTAAAGAGGTAAGAAATGGTTGAAACAAATAAAAATAAACTAATAAAACAATCAATTTAAATAGTTTTATCCCGACTTATCTTTTATTGCATATAAACCTTAAGGTAATTAAATGTAAGTATGAAAGTCAAAAGAAGAAGTACTTTGTTTTTATTTTCAGAGTCATACCACCATTGGAATCTGTATATTAAAAACGGCTCGATGCACGCAGAGTATATAAATAAGAACGTTTTCAGGTTCCGAGCAAAAACAAAGCAGCTACTTGAGCATACCCGCTGCTTTTTGTTTTCTCGTCTCTATACATTCGATGAAAAATCCAATTTGATTGACATACTCCAAGATATTTTAGTTTCGCAGGAATTTTTATGTCGCCCGTATCCACGGGTTGATTTATTTTTTTGCCTGTTGTGATCTAGCTGACTGTGGTTTTTTCCCTTTATAAACTTAGACCACTATTATGTCACTATTCTTTTATTTTTGCAATATGAGATTCTACTTTTCTTCACGATACTTGTTTATTCATCCCTGCGCCACGAGGGATCGAGCGCCGAGAAAAATCATCTAAACTTTCACTTTTCTTAAAATTTTTAAAAATTGAAAAACTTTTATAGTCATGAATGACTGTGTTTGTGCCAGAAATTCCTCTTTTTTAAATGGTTTTTCGTTTATTGAAGAATGAATAGTTGGGCTAAATATGAAAGTGCTTCGCTCAATAAATTGGGTACTTTTCTATTTCATGAATCACGAAAATAGGCACTAAATTAATTAATGAAAATTTATTTGAATATTAGAGGAAAAATTAAAAAAAAATTGAGCTGATGAGCCTAATAGGCCTATAGCTCTCTGCACGTTCACAAAAGGTTTCTAATAAACAAATAAATTTTTATTGTAAAACAGAAAGAGGAAACAACAGGATTAAGACGGTAGACAGGAAGAGACGATAGCTTAGAGAAATCGAGTTCTTCAGAGAATGCGCTCGATTTTTATGTAGGGAGCAGAGGTTAGTTAGTCTTGAGATTCATTGTTGAAAGTTAGGGGATTCACTTCAATTTTCATATTAAAATTCTTTTTGGTTATAATAATTATGTTTTAAATGAAAATTTTAATAACTTAACTGGAAAAGTTCCGAGGAAAAAAATTAACCTGAAAAAGTTCTGAAAACACTTTAAGGTTGGAAACCACAAGTATTCTTGAATTTTTACCTAAAATAGAATCGAGCCAGAAAGATGGACGTTAAGTCGGGGAAAAGAATTATTAATTTATATTCTCGGATCTGTGCGTGTGGCTTCCTCCACAAACGGACAATGTTGATGCCGAGAGCAAACTCAATTAGCTGATCTTTCAATAGGAAAAATTGAAACAAATGATGATTGTTTAGTTAATTAATTGTATGGAAATTTTCATTTTTATAAAAAATATTCATTTCGTCAAATTGAACCGAGTCTTTAAGATACAACTGTGCTTCAAAAAACATCTGATCTTATTTTATAATGATATTGCAAGAGATTGGGTTGAAAAATAGATTTATGACTGACATTAGCTTAATTAACTCGATTGAATCGTTTATTAGTGAAAGATTGGTTAATGCGTAATTAGTTTGCTTTAACTACACTTCATAAAGTTTTTTGAATATGAGGCATCTAATGGGGTTCCCACATATGTTGTATGATCTTTCAATAAGAAAAAATTATAATTAACCTTTAAATTCACAAATAAATTGATGCTTAGTAGAACAGTACTCGGTCACCCACGGTCCATAAATACCTTCTTTAATTACGCAGTTCTTAATATTGGAATTTGTTGAATCTCTCCAACTGTAGAAGTCCCGAAAAAAAATTTTATAAAAATAACTTGAGTTGTTCCATAAGAATTGATATAAACATCATGATTTTGTATATTATCATAACCAATAAAAATGTCATTATTTCCATAACTTTGACGTATCTTATCTGCAAATATTATTTAGAAATGTATCTACTTAAAAATTCATCCTTCTTGAAACTGTCACTTACGGCAATGATGCCTCCTTTTTGTTTGCAATACGTTTTTGCTTGAAAATATGTTTTTTCTGTTGATACATATGTATAGCATGCAGAATTAAAACATTCTATTAATTTTATGATGTATTTATAATAATACTGGGAACTGACATTCGGCCGAATGACCAAAGTAATAATACAGGAGTAAAAATCATTTTCAAATAATTGTAAAGGCGTTTAAATAACAAGTATTTATGGTCAATGAACAATAAATAATTCAGGAATAAACAATTTTATGGAAATTAAAGAAATTACTCGAAAATGAACAATCTAATTCAAATATATTATTTTACAAAGTTTAAGAATTCGATATAATTTTAAACTTTCGCGTTTTTTTGAGCTCTCTCTGTCTTCTCTGCAGGTTCATTGTGAGAAAAAACATCTTCCACCTCATAAAACTCTTTTGAATGTAACTCGCTTAAATTATCCACATTCACTTGTTCGAGTCGAGATATTACAGAGAGATATTCCGAATTTTGAAGATTTAGAAAATATATATTGTTTTCAAGTTCAGCGTTAAGGGATCTTAATAAATCCAATTCTCTAATCTTGCAGTAAAATTCGTCATTTGTACATTTCAGCTGAAGGCATTAGAACATTGTGGTGCTGAAATACACCTCAGTCAAATGTAATTGTGCCTTGAGGGTGTCATTTTTTCCCACAAGAACCGGACATCACAGTGGACTTGAGCATCCTGAACTTGCTGTTAGTTAACTGCTTTTAAATGAGATTAAAAAACCATATTTTGCTGTTGTAGAGAATTAACACACTCACTAATTTCATCCTTCTCAGGATTTAAACGGCTGTTCGACTCATAAATTGACTTTCTATCTAATTTTTTGGACTGAGTGTTCTCACTCTCAAGTTCATCCACTTTGGACGAGTTTGTGTGCAACTCCGCAATTTTTGTTTGAGTGTTTGAATTTCATTTTATAATCGTGCCGTAAACTGACAGCTTTCGTTATTTCTAAATTTTTTTGAGATCATTTCGTTCCAAAATAACTTTTTTGCTTTTTCAAATTTGGAATGAAAATGTTCAAACTTGGTTTTTAATGATGACTATGTGTTCTCTCAATCAGAGTTGCTCTATTGATTTGTTCAAAATTGTTTCTCTCCTTGGTTATGTTGTTCTTTAATTCTTTGATTGTGACATTCTGGACTCACAAACAGGGTCAAATTCTGAGCAACTAGAGAAGCATTTTGGTCTTTTAATTTGGCATTCGTTGTTTGCTCAGGTTCTATTTTTAGCAGCTGTTCCTTGGCACTTTATAAACTTTCCAATTTATGAGTAAGCTGCTCATGAAAATCCATTTGAGCCCACATTTGATTCACGAGACACGTTTTGTTGTTCTTTAATTTGATTAACCTCACTTTGTAACCGATGGACAGTCATTTTAAGGTTATTAGAGTCTATTTGACGTTCTTTAACGACTCTATGCATTTTCTTTCCTTTTTGCTTCATTTAATCATTGATTATTAAAAGAGAGGCATTCTCAGAACTCGTTTGGTCTCTCCCTGCCACTGAAACGGCAATTTGTCTTAATTTATTAGAAATAAGTTCTTAAAAATCTCCTTTTAATCGAGCAGTGTCCTTTTTGTAACATAAAAACTATACCACATAAACAGGAGCACCAAACCCTATCCCTTCTCAAGCTATAAGAAATTTTTGATTGATTGTCGAGAACCGACATTGGAAGTGTTGATTTATCAAAAATCAAATATTATAGATTGAATTATTTTAAATTAATTATCAAAGGTAAGAGGCGGAACCACCCCGGAGACGGAACCCAAAAAAACTTTTTTAATTTTTTCTTTAATTAAAATTGTACGCTAAAATATACGTTTTTTGTTAAACTCTATTTTACTTTTTCCTCGATGAGATACCAATATCCCACTTATACAACGCAAACTAATAATTTATTTTTAATTTAGATAATCTTGATATGTGTATATTTGTGAGTTCTTCCTGAGTTTCCTCATTTTTGATAGAATAGAAATGACCATTATTTCTAAGACTGTACATGTTTTTGCAGATATTCCGTCATATAATAGGAACTTTCTTCTATTTGCATCGATGTCGTTTCTTAATCTCGCTGACTCTTCCACAATGATGTCTTCTTCATCAAATTTCCATCTTCTGGTAATTTTTTCGCCCGCTTTTTAAGATTTTCAATGACTTTGTAATCAATTATAGGTGTAATTAGAAGTTTAGATGCTATTAACAGTTTAGAATACAAATTAAATGACTTAACTTGCCTGTCAAAAAGTACACTGTCCGATAACTTTACAAACTTCTGGTGTTTCTATTCCATATAGTTTAGATGCTAATGAAATAAAAAGCTTATCTCTACCAAAATAGTTAGAATTGTGCTCAGCCTTAAAATTTTAATCAATAAGTTTACCTCAATAGTTTCCATCTTTAATTCAGCTTCGTCAGTTGCAAAGAACCTCAAAAGTTTCCCTTTTAAAAAATAAAAGCTTTTTCTCCGTCAAAACTTCTTCTGATATTCAAGAAACTTCTGACGAGAAAGCGTTCTTTCTTTGCCAGTTCTTTGTCTAAACAGGTGGAATCTTTATAAATCTTAATTTTATAAAGCATTTTTTTAGATAATCCAAAAAACCATTGTAACGTGTAATTTTATTGTAATTAATTCGAGGATTTACGCGATCGATTTCGCTTTTGGACAATTGCCGTCGAGACTTCCTGTGTTTTTGGGGCCAAGACGCTTGCTCATCTTAAGAAACTTGGCCGCCTGTGCACCTACCGCTCTAGAGATCCCAGGGAATTTATATTCCTTATTCAGAGGATCTCGCTTGCTGCTTTACGCGGGAATTGTCTTTCAATCCTGCGAGCCAGTACATAATAGCTAGATTTTTTTAACAATTTTGACAATGCAATAAGCAGTATTGACATTAATTATTGATTTTTGCGTTTGTCTACCCTGTGCATGATTTCCATGTAAAATTCCGTAAAGTCTTCTCAGATTTAATCTGCAGAGTAAGATCCTATGATCGTTGTTTGTCAAGGATCCTCCATACAAATGGGAGTTGCCTAATAATCGCTTCTGCGACTGCTTGCACAAAATATTATCAATTTGATTATATATTTTTCGTATAGAAATCATCAAGCTCATTCATACAAGTCGATAATCTTTGCGCGTGGGTCGCATAAACGTTTATAACAGTCATAATTGATTTCTTCATACGTGATCTAATATCAAGAGCATATTTTCAAACATATAGATGTAGGCATATACCAACACCTAAACTGTCGTTATCAAGTTTTCAACTAACCGACAGAAGTAAGCAAGCATTAATCAATGCTTCAAATTGTGACTGCGCATCACTCCTTAAACAAGTAAGTTTGGTTAAAAAAATTCTAGAGATCTGTAAAAGACTTACACAAAATGGTATCTTAGTACTTCTGAGAAGAAGTGGGAACCGGAATCTCGAGTCCTCTGTCCTGATTCAACAATTATCATTAAATATAAAAAAATAAAAGTAATGTAAATTTTCTTATACTTTTGTAAGATAGATATAATTGATAACTATAAAATTTAAATTTATAATAATTATTACTGTGCACTAAAACAAACAACCCTGTTTTTAGTTGTTAGAATAATTATTGCTCATCGAAAATCATTACATGTTGTCGCTTCTCGGCCTTTTGGCTAAGATCAAAGTGTAGTATCTGTTCTTTCCAGCTTTATATCTGGGACGCCCTTACACGGGGCAAGATATAATGCTTATTTTTGTACCTTGGTATGTGTTGCGAAGCTTGCTTCCTCCATACCACGCGTCCTCCCGGTATTGCAGTACTTCCGGGTTGGGCGCATTCCCTTTTGGGAGTTTTTATTATTTTAAATACTTTTTAAGTATGTGGACTTTTTCTCGCCTCAGAGACTGCTGATGTCCGCATCCGCTCCTGGATCTATTGTCACAACTGTGGAATGCAAAAAGATGCGGAAGTACTCCTCACTTACGGAGAAGTTCCGATTCCTTCCATCGCGGTTGAGACTTCCGGTTCCTTGGGCAGTAAGGCAATCAGCTTCGTTCAGGAGATCGGGTCCCGCATGTTTGCTATCACAGGCGACGCCCGCGAATCAAGATGTTTTTCAAGCGGATTTGCGGATAAAAACGACGCATTTATTTTTCTGAACGCCATTGAAATCAACAATGCCATCAATCTTAGCAATTTCAGCATCGTCTCCCTCTCGACACGCTTTCAAAAACCTTTGCAAATCTGGACTACTCTAAGAATTTTTGTAAAATTTATGTGATTTATTTTCCGGAAGAAATGAAACAGAATAGATAAAACAAAGGAAGCGAACTATTTCGGCAGGCGAGAAGCTAACGCGAACGAAAAAAAGTTTGCGCATACAATTGCAAGTGATATCAGTTTTAAAAAACCGATATTCTGAACCAAGCTTTTAAAATTTATTTTCACAACGTGTTGCTTAGCTGTGGCAGAACATTTAAATGAATTACAGTCCGTAATTCGTTAACGAACTTGACTTTTTTTCCGTTTTGCGCTAAATTTCGAAAATTTATAAGGGAATAAATTTCAAAAATGGAAAAAAAGTAAAGCGGAAAAAAAGTCAAGTATTGAAAAAAATTGTTAAAAATTAAAAGTTGCTATTATTGCGAAAAAGATACAATATAAAGTAAACAAAGACGACTTGACTTTTTTTCCGCTTACGGACTTGACTTTTTTTCCACTTGACGTTTTTTCCGCTTGACTTTCTTTCCTACAATCGGGCGCATTCCCTTTTGGGAGTTTTTATTATTTTAAATACTTTTTAAGTATGTGGACTTTTTCTCGCCTCAGAGACTGCTGATGTCCGCATCCGCTCCTGGATCTATTGTCACAACTGTGGAATGCAAAAAGATGCGGAAGTAC